>NW_026855641.1:0-18625 GCF_026571515.1 Ruditapes philippinarum | reverse complement strand
TAAAAACAAAAATGTAACTTTCTTATTACTGAAAGGATTTTTTGTGAAATAAACGGCAAAATGTTTAAATTGAGACATGGAAATTTTATGCAAACCATAAAAATACTCTAAATAATAATTTCACCCGAAAACTCTAAATTGAACAAAAGATGATGCAATCTCACATCAATGAATAAAGAGTAAAAATGAGGTTCGGCGTGAAAATATAATGCAATATTTTACAAACGTACTTTCACTTTGTGACAGTCCCCTTCCCCTGTGCCTTTTGACTTTAATGGTCCTAATATTCAATAATTTATTTGTTTTTCTTTTATTTCCTTATCAGTTTTCTAATTATTTATTCTTAGGTAGTGGTTTTGCCTGCCCGTGCTCTGCCTTGTGCCCTTTCCTGTTTTTTGTTTGGGATCCTCCTGGGCTCCTTGGCGCTGGCTCTTGTTGCTGGTCGGATGGGGGCTGCGTTCATTGAACGCCGCCTTTCCTTGATGATCTTGTTTATCATATTTTTTGCACTTTCCAGTACGTCCATGAACAGGCTCAATCAAACCGAGCCTGCAACATTTTCAATTTTGTTGTGTCGAAATTTCTTTAGGATTATGTTTTACTCTATTTCTGACCATACGCCGCTTTTCATGGAAATGGCACGGAAGTGTCACATTGAAGGTTCCATGATAACCGCCGTATGAACACATCTGCGGATGTTTCTAAAATTCAAAAAAATTTTTACTATTTCATGTTTAAATGTTGAATTCTGCTTAAGCCGGTGCTAGGGGGCGTGGACGGTAACTTGCACTTTCCAGTACCGTCCATGAACAGACTCAATCAACGAGCCTGCAACATTTTCAATTTTGCCGTGTTGAGGCTTTCTTAAGGGATTCTGTATTTATTCTATTTTACTCTATTTCAGTGTTTTCCACCTAACTAGATGTTAGTTTATTTAGTTCCGGCCCATTTGTTTTCTTGTTTAGGGGCACACGCTTTTTATTACTTGGGGACCCACACGCCGCTTTTCATGGAATGCACGGAAGTGTCACATTGATGGTTCCATGATAACCGCCGTATGAACACATCTGCGGATGTTTCTAAATTCAAAATTTTACTATTTCATGTTTAAATGTTGAATTCTGCTTAAGCCGGTGCTAGGGGGCGTGGACGGTAACTTGCACTTTCCAGTACCGTCCATAAACAGGCTCAATCAAACCGAGCCTGCAACATTTTCAATTTTGCCGTGTTGGGCTTTCTTCAGGGATTCTGTATTTATCTATTTCATAACCTCTGATCCCCTTTCAGGAGTTCCATTTTGTTTGGTTCTGCCCATTGTTTTCTCGTTTGGGGCACACTCTTTTATTGCTTGGGGACCATGCGCCGCTTTTCATGGAATGGCACGGAAGTGTCACATTGAAGGTTCAATGATAACCGCCGTATGAACACATCTGCGGATGTTTCTAAATTCAAAAGTTTACTATTTCACGTTTAAATGTTGAATTCTGCTTAAGCCGGTGCTAGGGGGCGTGGACGGTAATTTGCACTTTCCAGTACCGTCCATGAACAGGCTCAATCAACCGAGCCTGCAACATTTTCAATTTTGCTGTGTTGGGCTTTCTTTAGGGATTCTGTATTTATCTATTTTATACATCTCAGTTAATTAGATTCGCTAGAGCTTGTAGCATCGTAAAGGATTTTAACAAGCGAAATATTTTCATTACCGGTAAGCTACTCAAACAGGGCTACCGCTATTGTAAATTACGTAAATATTTTACAAAATTTTACTATCGTAACTTTCTAGTTTTTATTTCTTTGATTACTCTCCACCCCTCCCCCGGTCTCCTGTCCCCTTCCCCTTTGTGGGCCTATTTTTATTTTCTTTGAATTCCTAATCAGTTACAAAATTAATTATCATTTAATGATTAACCTGTCCGTGCTCTGTCTTTGCCCTGTCCTGTTTTTGTTTGGGGTCCCCCTGGGCTCTTTGCCATTGGTTCTTGTTGCTGGGTCATGTGGGGGTTGCGTTCATTGAACGCCGCCTTTCCTTGTTGATCTTGTTTATCATATTTGATTTAATTTCAAAATTCAATAATGGTCTAAAAACTCTTCTGCGACAAGGGATTAGCCAGTCTGATTTTTACGGAGATGTTGTTTTACAAACTTCGTAAGATCTTGGGTCATTGTAATTTTTCTGTTGTCTTTTTTAAAAATTATTAAACGTTTTATTAAAAGGGGTTATGATCCTACTATTTTAAGACATACCGCATGCTTTCGTGTTCAACCAATATACAGTTGGATGCTACGCTTTCCTCTTTTGATTACATCTGACGGACCAAGTGGGAGACTTAGATGGACAGTTCTTAAAGCCCTTTGGGACTGAATTGGCATAATGTTCGTCTTCTGTCTTGCTTCGTCGGGCCCATGTAGGTGATTTTCTTGTTGCTCTGTCTTCCTTTAAGACATTGAGTACTTTTGTTATGGTCAGTGGGTTTTCTTTTGTATGTTTCTACATGAGCATTCAATGTTTTACTTATTTCACCTTTTGTAACCATGACAACTGTTAGAATTTCACTTGGCGGGGATTCATTTTATTTACACTGTCTCGTTTATAGGAACATGGTGAGACTAAGAGTGAGGTTTGGCACTATTAACCGGGTTAAACTTCCAAGCAGTATTTATGCTGCTCACCGTTCCAAGGCGGCGCCCCTCTGTGTTCCTCAGATGTTTGTCTATGTTGTTTTATACTGTTTCGATGACACTTTTGTGTCTCTTGTTGTTTTCTCGTCTACGGTAAGTATCTCTCCCTTTGCCCCTAGTTTTTATTTATTCTTTTTATTCCCCCTCCCCGGGTGTCATGTCCCCTTCCCCTGTGCCTTTTGACTTTATGCGTCCTAATATTCAATAATTTATTTGTTTTCTTTTTATTTCCTTATCAGTTTCTAATTATTTATTCTTAGGTAGTGGTTTGCCTGCCCGTGCTCTGCCTTGTGCCCTTTCCTGTTTTTGTTTGGGATCCTCCTGGGCTCCTTGCCGCTGGCTCTTGTTGCTGGGTCGGATGGGGGCTGCGTTCATTGAACGCCGCCTTTCCTTGATGATCTTGTTTATCATATTTTTGCACTTTCCAGTACGTCCATGAACAGGCTCAATCAAACCGAGCCTGCAACATTTTCAATTTTTGTTGTGTCGAAATTTCTTTAGGATTATGTTTTACTCTATTTCTGACCATACGCCCGCTTTTCATGGAATGGCACGGAAGTGTCACATTGAAGGTTCCATGATAACCGCCGTATGAACACATCTGCGGATGTTTCTAAATTCAAAAATTTTACTATTTCATGTTTAAATGTTGAATTCTGCTTAAGCCGGTGCTAGGGGGCGTGGACGGTAACTTGCACTTTCCAGTACCGTCCATGAACAGACTCAATCAAACCGAGCCTGCAACATTTTCAATTTTGCCGTGTTGGGCTTTCTTAAGGGATTCTGTATTTATCTATTTTACTCTATTTCAGTGTTTTCCACCTAACTAGATGTTAGTTTATTTAGTTCCGCCCATTGTTTTCTTGTTTAGGGCACACGCTTTTTATTACTTGGAGAACCACACGCCGCTTTTCATGGAATGGCACGGAAGTGTCACATTGATGGTTCCATGATAACCGCCGTATGAACACATCTGCGGATGTTTCTAAATTCAAAAATTTTACTATTTCATGTTTAAATGTTGAATTCTGCTTAAAGCCGGTGCTAGGGGGCGTGGACGGTAACTTGCACTTTCCAGTACCGTCCATAAACAGGCTCAATCAAACTGAGCCTGCAACATTTTCAATTTTGCCGTGTTGGGCTTTCTTCAGGGATTCTGTATTTATCTATTTTACTTGTACTGAAACCCAGGTAATCCTCGCATGTATCAGTGCTATACACTGGGCATGTAAACAACCAAGGAAATCTATTCAATAAGAGCTAGGGACTTGTTCCCGGATTCCCTTGTATCTTATAGCTGTCTCTAGAGTCTTCTGAGGTAAGGACCCTACTGGAAATAAGTGCTTGCTTGTTTTTCTCGTCTACGGTAAGTATCTTCCCCATTGCTTCTATTTTTTTATTATCTTTGATTAACGCCCCCCCCCCCCCCCTTCCCCGGTCTCCTGTCCCCTTCCCCTTTGTGTGGCCTATTATATTTCTTTGAATTCCTAATCAGTTACAAATTATTTATCATTTAATGATTAACGTGTCGTTGCCCTGTCCTTTTTATGTTTGGGGTCCGCCTGGGCTCCTTGCCGTTGGTTCTTGTTGCTGGGTCGTGTGGGGGTTGCGTTCATTGAACGCCGCCTTTCCTTGTTGATCTTGTTTTTCATATTTTGTATGTTATCCTTGACCGCCCGGTCTTAAGAAAGTCAATCAATCAATCATAACATTGTTAACATAAATTGAGGGCAAGTACACCTTGTGATTACAGGTGCATTTATATATGTCCCTTTCGAAGAACAGCCTGGTTGTTATGATATTGTATGTGTCTACATATAATCAAGGGGGTTTAGGCTGAATACTCAATGAATGAGGTAACACATTGAAGGTTCCATGATAACCGCCGTATGAACACATCTGCGGATGTTTCTAAATTCAAAATTTTACTATTTCATGTTTAAATGTTGAATTCTGCTTAAGCCGGTGCTAGGGGGCGTGGACGGTAACTTGCACTTTCCAGTACCGTCCATAAACAGGCTCAATCAAACCGAGCCTGCAACATTTTCAATTTTGCCGTGTTGGGCTTTCTTCAGGGATTCTGTATTTATCTATTTCATAACCTCTGATCCCCTTTCAGGAGTTCCATTTTGTTTGGTTCTGCCCATTGTTTTCTTGTTTGGGGCACACTCTTTTTATTGCTTGGGGACCATGCGCCGCTTTTCATGGAATGGCACGGAAGTGTCACATTGAAGGTTCCATGATAACCGCCGTATGAACACATCTGCGGATGTTTCTAAATTCAAAAGTTTACTATTTCACGTTTAAATGTTGAATTCTGCTTAAGCCGGTGCTAGGGGGCGTGGACGGTAATTTGCACTTTCCAGTACCGTCCATGAACAGGCTCAATCAAACCGAGCCTGCAACATTTTCAATTTTGCTGTGTTGGGCTTTCTTTAGGGATTCTGTATTTATCTATTTTATACATCTCAGTTAATTAGATTCGCTAGAGCTTGTAGCATCGTAAAGGATTTTAACAAGCGAAATATTTTCATTACCGGTAAGCTACTCAAACAGGGCTACCGCTATTGTAAATTACGTAAATATTTTACAAAATTTTACTATCGTAACTTTCTAGTTTTTATTTCTTTGATTACTCTCCACCCCCTCCCCCGGTCTCCTGTCCCCTTCCCCTTTGTGGGCCTATTTTTATTTTCTTTGAATTCCTAATCAGTTACAAATTAATTATCATTTAATGATTAACCTGTCCGTGCTCTGTCTTTGCCCTGTCCTGTTTTTGTTTGGGGTCCCCCTGGGCTCTTTGCCATTGGTTCTTGTTGCTGGGTCATGTGGGGGTTGCGTTCATTGAACGCCGCCTTTCCTTGTTGATCTTGTTTATCATATTTGATTTAATTTCAAAATTCAATAATGGTCTAAAAACTCTTCTGCGACAAGGGATTAGCCAGTCTGATTTTTACGGAGATGTTGTTTACAAACTTCGTAAGATCTTGGGTCATTGTAATTTTTCTGTTGTCTTTTTTAAAATTATTAAACGTTTTATTAAAAGGGGTTATGATCCTACTATTTTAAGACATACCGCATGCTTAGTGTTCAACCAATATACAGTTGGATGCTACGCTTTCCTCTTTTGATTACATCTGACGGACCAAGTGGGAGACTTAGATGGACAGTTCTTAAAGCCCTTTGGGACTGAATTGGCATAATGTTCGTCTTCTGTCTTGCTTCGTCGGGCCAATGTAGGTGATTTTCTTGTTGCTCTGTCTTCCTTTAAGACATTGAGTACTTTTGTTATGGTCAGTGGGTTTTCTTTTGTATGTTTCTACATGAGCATTTCAATGTTTTACTTATTTCACCTTTTGTAACCATGACAACTGTTAGAATTTCACTTGGCGGGGATTCATTTTATTTACACTGTCTCGTTTATAGGAACATGGTGAGACTAAGAGTGAGGTTTGGCACTATTAACCGGGTTAAACTTCCAAGCAGTATTTATGCTGCTCACCGTTCCAAGGCAGCGCCCCTCTGTGTTCCTCAGATGTTTGTCTATGTTGTTTTATACTGTTTCGATGACACTTTTGTGTCTCTTGTTGTTTTCTCGTCTACGGTAAGTATCTCTCCCTTTGCCCCTAGTTTTTATTTATTCTTTTTATTCCCCCTCCCCGGGTGTCATGTCCCCTTCCCCTGTGCCTTTTGACTTTATGGTCCTAATATTCAATAATTTATTTGTTTTCTTTTATTTCCTTATCAGTTTCTAATTATTTATTCTTAGGTAGTGGTTTGCCTGCCCGTGCTCTGCCTTGTGCCCTTTCCTGTTTTTGTTTGGGATCCTCCTGGGCTCCTTGCCGCTGGCTCTTGTTGCTGGGTCGGATGGGGGCTGCGTTCATTGAACGCCGCCTTTCCTTGATGATCTTGTTTATCATATTTTTTGCACTTTCCAGTACGTCCATGAACAGGCTCAATCAAACCGAGCCTGCAACATTTTCAATTTTGTTGTGTCGAAATTTCTTTAGGATTATGTTTTACTCTATTTCTGACCATACGCCGCTTTTCATGGAATGGCACGGAAGTGTCACATTGAAGGTTCCATGATAACCGCCGTATGAACACATCTGCGGATGTTTCTAAATTCAAAATTTTACTATTTCATGTTTAAATGTTGAATTCTGCTTAAGCCGGTGCTAGGGGGCGTGGACGGTAACTTGCACTTTCCAGTACCGTCCATGAACAGACTCAATCAAACCGAGCCTGCAACATTTTCAATTTTGCCGTGTTGGGCTTTCTTAAGGGATTCTGTATTTATCTATTTTACTCTATTTCAGTGTTTTCCACCTAACTAGATGTTAGTTTATTTAGTTCCGCCCATTGTTTTCTTGTTTAGGGCACACGCTTTTTATTACTTGGAGACCACACGCCGCTTTTCATGGAATGGCACGGAAGTGTCACATTGATGGTTCCATGATAACCGCCGTATGAACACATCTGCGGATGTTTCTAAATTCAAAATTTTACTATTTCATGTTTAAATGTTGAATTCTGCTTAAGCCGGTGCTAGGGGGCGTGGACGGTAACTTGCACTTTCCAGTACCGTCCATAAACAGGCTCAATCAAACTGAGCCTGCAACATTTTCAATTTTGCCGTGTTGGGCTTTCTTCAGGGATTCTGTATTTATCTATTTTACTTGTACGAAACCCAGGTAATCCTCGCATGTATCAGTGCTATACACTGGGCATGTAAACAACCAAGGAATCTATTCAATAAGAGCTAGGGACTTGTTCCCGGATTCCCTTGTATCTTATAGCTGTCTCTAGAGTCTTCTGAGGTAAGGACCCTACTGGAAATAAGTGCTTGCTTGTTTTCTCGTCTACGGTAAGTATCTTCCCCATTGCCTCTAGTTTTTATTTCTTTGATTAACGCCCCCCCCCCCCCTTCCCCCGGTCTCCTGTCCCCTTCCCCTTTGTGGGCCTATTATTATTTTCTTTGAATTCCTAATCAGTTACAAATTATTTATCATTTAATGATTAACGTGTCGTTGCCCTGTCCTTTTTATGTTTGGGGTCCGCCTGGGCTCCTTGCCGTTGGTTCTTGTTGCTGGGTCGTGTGGGGGTTGCGTTCATTGAACGCCGCCTTTCCTTGTTGATCTTGTTTTTCATATTTTGTATGTTATCCTTGACCGCCCGGTCTTAAGAAAGTCAATCAATCAATCATAACATTGTTAACATAAATTGAGGGCAAGTACACCTTGTGATTACAGGTGCATTTATATATGTCCCTTTCGAAGAACAGCCTGGTTGTTATGATATTGTATGTGTCTACATATAATCAAGGGGGTTTAGGCTGAATACTCAATGAATGAGGTAACACATTGAAGGTTCCATGATAACCGCCGTATGAACACATCTGCGGATGTTTCTTTATTCAAAATTTTACTATTTCATGTTTAAATGCTGAATTCTGCTTAAGCCGGTGCTAGGGGGCGTGGACGGTAACTTGCACTTTCCAGTACCGTCCATGAACAGGCTCAATCAAACCGAGCCTGCAACATTTTCAACTTTGCCTTGTTGGGCTTTCTTTAGGGATTCTTTATTTATCTATTTTATGATCACATCCGTGTTATTTGTGCCGTGTGGCGGCTGTAAAAAGTCTCCCCGTACATTTAATCAATGATGTTATATTTTCGATCCTTGAAGATCGTTCAGCACGACATTATTGTGCTTGTGGTATTTTTAGTTTCAACTTTTCGGCATTTTCTAGTTGGGTGGTTCCAATGAAACCACCCAATTGCGTTCATTGAACGCCGCCTTTCCTTGTTGATCTTGTTTATCATATTTTTTTCCAATATTCCTACTTGAATAATGTTGAATCACCCTTAGGATATGTTGCCTGCTTTTTAAATATGTCTTTTGACGTCTTATCTGTAATACGCAGGCTTCATAACCTCTGATCCCCTTTCAAAATTCCATTTTATTTAGTTCCGCCCATTGTTTTCTCGTTTAGGGCACACGCTTTTTATTACTTGGGGACCATACGCCGCTTTTTATGGAATGACACGGAAGTGTCATATTGAAGGTTCCGTGATAACCGCCGTATGAACACATCTGCGGATGTTTCTAAATTCAAAATTTTACTATTTCATGTTTAAATGTTGAATTCTGCTGAAGCCGGTGCTAGGGGGGCATGGACGGTAACTTGCACTTTCCAGTACCGTCCATGAACAGGCTCAATCAAACCGAGCCTGCAACATTTTCAATTTTGCCATGTTGGGCTTTCTTTAGGGATTCTGTATTTATCTGCTAATGCACACAAAAGACGAGATGACTGTTGACCTTGATAGTCCAACAGAATCAACAATTAGCAAGTGCATGCTCCCAGTTGCTAAATAACGTAGCGTTACCAGCAACTGGAGCATCGGTGACACAGGAAAGTTACGTTTGGTTCCACTGTATAAAGTCGGCAATAATGATAAGATGTACACAATCTTATCAGGATGAAATCGATACCTACGATACACCTCGTCTTCGGAAAGAACTTCCAAAGGATTGGAACGATCTTTGATTACTTTCGGAACACGATTAGAATGTGTGTTTAGCATGTTCAGTCTACGAACGCGGAGATGGGCCGCCATATTTGTTTTGATCTCAATCTCAGGAAGGGTTTTTATTAATCTAAGACTCTGAGCTCAACTTGAGACTGAACTCAAACTCAATTTTTTATAACCTCAACTTTGATCTCAAAGTTGAGCACTGAGCTCGTTTCTGAGCTGGGAGACCGATCTCAAATGTTTATAACCTCGGGGCCTGGGCTTTCAGTAGGGTCTGAATCTCATGAGTCAATGACTTTTTGACCATAATTTTCATGAGTCCAATCAAAAATCTGGAAACAAAGTGATCCCTCGGAAGCATTAATCACAACAAAATTACAAGAGAATTGCAGACTCGGTTTGATTGAGTCTGTACATGAGGGATAATGAATATGTGCAACATCCCTCACGCCCCCTAGCACCGGCTTGAGCGGTACTCAATTCTCAACACTTAATAGTGCTGGCATCAATGATCCCGAAGGACCAGAAAAATATAACAACACTGAAGTGAAGTACGGGGCAACTTTTTACAGCTGCCACACAGCACTTGACACCTGCTGTTGTGAAGTTTTCATGAATCATTTTCCGAAGGTATACATGTATAATAATGGCAAGCACGTTACATGGGCATAGATTCTATATTTCTAGGAAATAGGTTTAAAGTAAAACAAATACCAGTTTAAATTTTATTGAATTAAATATCAAAATTATCAACAATCAATTAATTAACACAAAGATAGAACAACATAGCGAATAAATGAATAATAGATCTTTAAGTCATCTGATATGTAATCACCAGTTTAAATTTTATTGAATTAAATATCAAATTTATCAACAATCAATTAATTAACACAAAGATAGAACAACATAGCAAATAAATGTAAGTCATCTGATATGTATTAAATATATAGCTCTGTATCAAATAAATAGTTCATTAAGTCATCTGATGTATATTAAACATAGCTCTTTATCAAATAAATAGTTCATTTAGTCATCTGATGTTTTGGTGACACTTTTGCTTGTGTCCCTTGTTGTTTTCTCGTCTACGGTAAGTATCTTCCCCATTGCCTCTAGTTTTTATTTCTTTGATTACTCCCCACCCCCTCCCCCGGTCTCCTGTCCCCTTCCCCTTTGTGGGCCTATTTTTATTTTCTTTGAATTCCTAATCAGTTACAAATTAATTATCATTTAATGATTAACCTGTCCGTGCTCTGTCTTTGCCCTGTCGTGTTTTTGTTTGGGGTCCACCTGGGCTCCTTGCCATTGGTTCTTGTTGCTGGGTCATGTGGGGGTTGCGTTCATTGAACGCCGCCTTTCCTTGTTGATCTTGTTTATCATATTTCATTATAAATAAATACTCAGAAGTGGGCAATAGAAAATGGGTTTAAATTTTCAAAGTCAAAAACTCAATGTGTTCATTTCTGCCGACTGCGAAAACAACATAATGACCCTGAACTTTACATATCTGGTTCTAAAATTCCAGTAGTTGATGAAGCTAAGTTTCTAGGAATTATATTTGATAAAAAACTTTCTTTTATACCACATATTAAACATTTGAAAACTAAATGCCTAAAAGCTTTAAATTTACTTAAGGTTTTATCAAGTACAAATTGGGGATCAAATTCTTCCACATTACTGAAATTATACAGAAGTCTTGTCCGATCAAAAATTAGATTATGGTTCTGTAGTATATGGGTCTGCAAGAAAATCATATCTTCAAATGCTAGATACCATACATCACCAGGGTTTACGTTTAGCTTTAGGTGCTTTTCGCACCTCACCTGTAGAAAGTCTATATGCGGAAGCTGGGGAACCATCGCTTTATCTTCGTCGTAAAAAGCTATCAACTTCAATATGCAACTAGAATTTCATCTAATAGGAAAAATCCAGCTAAAAATATTATTTTCAAACCAAGTTATACTGAAAAATTTGTTAACAAACCAAAGGAAATTAAACCATTAGGCCTTCGTTTAAAAATAGATGATTTAGATAAACTTAAAATTAAATCCAGACAGTATCCTTCAAAATGAAACGAATGAAGGATGTTCCACCTTGGACTTAAATTCCCCGGAAATAAATATTAACCTTTCAAATATAAAAAAGGCATCAAATTCACCTGAATATTTCAAAGAAGAAGTTTCTAGCAATTAAGGAAGAAACATGAAGATTTAATACATATTTATACGGACGGTTTCAAAAGAAGGTTGTAAAGTAGGTGCGGCTGTGTTTGAAAATAATTTTACATCTAGTATGAGGTTACCAGATAATGCATCAATTTTTACTGCTGAAGCAAAAAGCTATCGAGTTAGCATTGTCATACATAGCAACAGCATACCCACGATAAATTTGTGATATTTTTCTGACTCGCTTTCTGTTTTAATATCCATTAAAAATAAAAAATCTGACAATATCATGGTAAAGAAACTTCTTTTACGATTTCATGATATACTAAAAACAAAATATGTTAAATTATATTGGATTCCAAGCCATGTAGGAATACGAGGAAATGAAAAAAGTAGATGCTTTAGCTAAAACAATCATTAAATTTTCAAAAAAACTGACTTATTGTTACCTGCTTGTGATTTTAGACCGGCTATAAATAAACTCGTATCAGCTGAATGGAAAGCAAATTGGGACAATGCCGTTTTTAATAAACTTCACGATATAAACCCATCTCTTGATATATCACCATCTCTATCTCTGTCAAGCCGCCGTGATCAAACAGTTCTTCTTCGATGCCGAATTGGACACACTAAAATTACCCACTCTTATCTTTCTCAACAAAATGACAATGCCCTTTCTGTGTAGGTTGTAATGAAAATTTTACTGTCAAGCATTTTCTTCTTGAAATGTCATGATTTTTCACAGGCCCGTAATAGATTTTATTCTGTAAAATTCACTCAAAGAACTTTTTAATACAATTCCATCAAAAAAACATAATTTATTATTTAAAAGAGATAAACTTGTATTCTCGGATCTAATTGGCTCATTTCTATTGTCATTTACAATTTTTTACATAATATTTTAAGCCTATTATAGTATTCGGCACGATATGGCCAGTTATGTGTTGACGTGCCGTAAAAATCCAAACAAACAAACAATCAGTAAAAAATAAGTCATCTGATGTGGTTCTATGACTTGAAATAATATCTGTGTGGTATTCTATGAATCAACAGTTAAATGGCTTAGTTCATCAAGTTATCACATTTAAGGTTCAACAAGGCAAAGGCAACGTTCACAGGACGCGGCCCCCGACACACTCAATATGATAAACAAGCAAATTCGTTGAATTTATATCCCCCGCCGAGTACTGGTTATTATTAACACAACAACTGAAGACATAAGGCTTTATTTATATATTAATCATGGCATAAACTGTAATATTCCTTGAACTTGAAGCCTTGTACCTTCAAACAAGAAGAATTTTTAAGTTTTCACTATATACATATAAGGAAAATCTATGACCCCTGGAGTGGGGCCAATTTTGACCCCAGGGCTAAAAATTTGAACAATTTTGGTAGAGGACCTATAGGTTATATTATATACAAATATCAAAGCTCTAGGCCTTGTACTTTCAGACAAGATTTTTTAATTTTGCATTTTTGAAACTCCTTTTCTGGCCCGTGACCTACTTATGCAACAGACCGGAACCATTTGATCAACTTTGGCAGGGACCACCCTAAGATCTATTCCTGTAAAGTTTGGTTGCTGTGCAGTCATTTGTTTCTGAGGAGATTGTTGTTTAAAGAAATTGCTGACGACGCACGACGACGGACGGTGGGGGGATCTCAATAGCTCACATAGATGTAAAAACATCTTAATCTCCAGACTTCATTGCCATTTTCAAGGCATCAAGAAGGGATCTCACAATTTTCAAATATTTTTAAATGTTATTATAACAAATCATTTTAATTCTTCTTTAATAAAAACTAGAAATCTGTCCATAGGACACGGGTGCCCCACCGCGCCACTGTTCTGTCAATCTTATGACTTCTAGGTCAAATATTTTTTTGAAAACTAAAAATCTTTTTACTAAGTAAAGGGCAAGAACTTTACAAATACTGAATAAATCCCCAAGCAAACACCAAGTTGAAAATTGCAAATTTATACTACTGTAATTCAAGGGCAATAACTCTAACAAAACTGAAAAAAATCCACATGCAAAGTCCCAGGTTCATAGCATCACAGTGAGGTGAATCATTATTCCTGTAATTTAGTGATGTTGATCATTATTCCTGTAAAGTTGGTCGATTCTAACTCAAGCACTCAAGGATCAAATAACAACATAATGAAACAGTTTTTTACTAAGTCAAGGGCAATAACTCTACAAATACTGGATAAATCCAAAAGCGAAACCCCAGGAACAAACTAAATATGCTGAGCAACTTTCCAATAAGGTTTAATGACCCTATGTCAAATCCTTTTTTGAGTTACATGCGACACATGTTGAAAATTGCAAAACATTTTCTAAGTCAAGGCAATAACTCTAAAATACTAAATAATCCAGACGAAAATACCCAGGTGCACAACTACACATGCTGATCAACATTCCTGTAAAGTATCATGACTCTAGGTCAATACTTTTCGAGTTACATGCGACACAAGTTGAAAATTACAAAATTTTACTAAGTCAAGGGCAATAACTCTAAAAATACTAAAAATATCCAGACGAAAATACCCAGGTGCACAACTACGCATGCTGATCAACATTCCTGTAAAGTATCATGACTCTAGGTCAAATACTTTTCGAGTTACATGCGACACAAGTTGAAAATTACAAAATTTTACTAAGTCAAGGGCAATAACTCTTAAAATACTAAAAATATCCAGACGAAAATACCCAGGTGCACAACTTCACATGCTGATCAACATTCCCATAAAGTTTTCGTTGAATTCCAGCCATTAGTTGCAGAGAACTACTCCGGAAACGAAATTCGGACAAAATTTTACTGAGTCAAGGGCAATAACTCTAAAAATACTAAAAATATCCAGACGAAAATACCCAGGTGCACAACTTCACATGCTGATCAACATTCCCATAAAGTTTCGTTGAATTCCAGTCATTAGTTGCAGAGAACTACTACGGAAACGAAATTCGGACGGAAGGACAACGCCAAAACTATATCCCCCTCCCGATTCCATCGGCGGGGGATAACAAGATCAACAAGGAAAGGTGGCGTTCAATGAACGCAACCCCCATATGACCCAGCAACAAGAACCAACGGCAAGGAGCCCAGGCGGACCCCGAACAAAAACAGGGCAGGGAAAAGACAGAGCAAGTATGGCACCCAGAAGGCACCAAACAAAAACCTGGAGTGGACATAGTTTGCACCTGACAGTACCGTCCATGAACAGGCTCAATCAAACCGAGCCTGCAATATTTTTAATTTTGCCGTGTTGGGCTTTGTGTCCACTCTGGGTGCTTGTTTGGTGCCTTCTGGGTGTCCTGCTTGGGTGTGTCCGGGGGCGGCGTCCTGTGAACGTTGCCTTTGCCTTGTTGATCTTTATTCTTGTTATTTCTTTAGGAATCTTTTTTTTTCTTTTTATTATTTATTAGTTTTTTTACTCTAGTTTTGAACTGTTAGTCTATATTTTATTTTCTTCAGGCAGTCTTCTTGGATGTTTACATGCCCCGTACTTCACTTCAGTGTTGTTATATTTTCTGGTCCTTCGGGATCATTGATGCCAGCACTATTAAGTGTTGAGAATTGAGTACCGCTCTCAAACCAAGTCTGCAATTCTTATGTAATTTTGTCGGGGTTAATGCTTCCGAGGGATCACTTTGTTTCCAGAATTTTGTGATGTCTGTCTTGTTGGATTGTCGTTGACGGTAAGTATTTTCTCAATCCCCCCCCCCACCTTTTCACCCCTTATCCCTTTAATTCCCTTATGGGCCCGTTTAAGTTGATATTATTTCACATTACAAGTCCCTCGTCTTTCACCCTTATGTCTGCTCTAGGATTTTTTGAGTGTCGGGGCCGCGTCCTGTGAACGTTGCCTGTGCCTTGTTGGTCTTTATTCTTGTTTTTTTTTGTCATCTTGTTGAAAAATCTGGAAACAAAGTGATCCCTCGGAAGCATTAATCACAACAGAATTACAAGAGAATTGCAGACTCGGTTTGATTGAGTCTGTACATGAGAGATAATGAATAAGTGCAACATCCCTCACGCCCCCTAGCACCGGCTTGAGCGGTACTAAATTCTCAACACTTAATAGTGCTGGCATCAATGATCCCGAAGAACCAGAAAAATATAACAACACTGAAGTGAAGTACGGGGCAACGTTTTACAGCTGCCACACAGCACTTGACACCTGCTGTTGTGGAGTATCTGTTGTGAATCTTTGAACTATAGCACTCATGTCAGTAGCACCTACATTGTTTCCCTCTTCCATAATTCTGATTAAGAGAGGTCATTGCTTTCACTTTTATTCTGTTTTGGGTTGAAAATCCCCGTTCACATTTTACACTGGTTAAAGGGGCAGTCGGCATATATTTACAAAGGATAGAATAATCAAACAGATAAAACTTGTATTCTAGGATCTAATTGACTCATTTTTATTGTCATTTACAAAGTTTTACATAACATTTAAAGTCTATTATAGCATTCGGCACGATATGGCAAGTTGTGTGTTGACGTGCCGTAAAAATGAAAACAAAACAAAAAGGAAGAATAGTCTGGGGAATGCCATTGACAGACAGAAGTGCATACACTTGCCAATAACTGGCCTTTAAGATTTTTAACTGTCATCTTAAATTGCACAAAATCATCTTTCATTCGTTTCACATCTACAAGTCCATCACTTACTCTCTCCAACTCGGCTTCAGCATAATAAAATATGATAACAAGATCAACAAGGAAAGGCGGCGTTCAATGAACGCAACCCCCATACGACCCAGCCACAAGAACCAGTGGCAAGGAGCCCAGGCGGACCCCAAACAAAAACAGGACAGGGCAAAGACAGAGCACGGACAGGTTAATCATTAATTGATAAATAATTTGTAACTGATTAGGAATTCAAAGAAAATAATAATAGAAATAGTTAAATACAGAATCCCTAAAGAAAGACCAACACGGCAAAATTGAAAATGTTGCAGGCTCGGTTTGATTGAGCCTGTTCATGGACGGTACTGGAAAGTGCAAGTTACCGTCCACGCCCCCTAGCACCGGCTGAATTCAACATTTAAACATGAAGTACTAAAATTTTGAATTTAGAAACATCCGCAGATGTGTTCATACGGCGGTTATCATGTAACCTTCAATGTGACACTTCCGTGCCATTCCATGAAAAGCGGCGTATGGTCCCCAAGTGATAAAAGGCGTGTGCCCTAAACGAGAAAACAATGGGCGGAACTAAACAAAATGGAATTTTGAAAGGGGATCAGAGGTTATGAAGCCTGCGTATCACAGATAAGACGTCAAAGACAAATTTAAAAAGCAGGCAACATATCCTAAGGGTGATTCAACATTATTCAAGTAGGAATATTGGAACCACCCAACTAGAAAATGCCGAAAAGTTGAAACTAAAAATACCACAAGCACAACAATTATGTCGTGCAAAACGATCTTCAAGGATCGGAAATATAATATCATTGATTAAATGTACGGGGAGACTTTTTACAGCCGCCACACGGCACAAATAACACTGATGTGATCTTAAAATAGATAAATACAGAATCCCTAAAGAAAGACCAACACGGCAAAATTGAAAATGTTGCAGGCTCGGTTTGATTGAGCCTGTTCATGGACGGTACTGGAAAGTGCAAGTTACCGTCCACGCCCCCTAGCACCGGCTTAAGCAGAATTCAACATTTAAACATGAAGTAGTAAAATTTTGAATTTAGAAACATCCGCAGATGTGTTCATACGGCGGTTATCATGGAACCTTCAATGTGACACTTCCGTGCCATTCCATGAAAAGCGGCGTATGGTCCCCAAGTGATAAAAAGCGTGTGCCCTAAACGAGAAAACAATGGGCGGAACTAAACAAAATGGAATTTTGAAAGGGGATCAGAGGTTATGAAGCCTGCGTATCACAGATAAGACGTCAAAAGACAAATTTAAAAAGCAGGCAACATATCCTAAGGGTGATTCAACATTATTCAAGTAGGAATATTGGAACCACCCAACTAGAAAATGCCGAAAAGTTGAAACTAAAAATACCACAAGCACAACAATTATGTCGTGCTGAACGATCTTCAAGGATCGGAAATATAACATCATTGATTAAATGTACGGGGAGACTTTTTACAGCCGCCACACGGCACAAATAACACTGATGTGATCTTAAAATAGATAAGCCCACATAATAGGCCCACAAAGGGGACAGGAGACTGAGGGAAGGGGGGTTGATTTGTTAATCAAAGAAATAAAAACTAGAGGCAATGGGAAAGATACTTACCGTAGACGAGAAAACAACAAGGGACACAAGCAAAAGTATTTTTACGATTTCATGATATACTAAAAGCAAAATATGTTAAATTATATTGGATTCCAAGTCATGTAGGAATACGAGGAAACGAAAAAGTAGATGCTTTAGCTAAACAATCATTAAATTTTCAAAATATGAAAAACAAGATCAACAAGGAAAGGCGGCGTTCAATGAACGCAACCCCCATATGACCCAGCAACAAGCAAAACTGACTTATTGTTACCTGCTTGTGATTTTAGACCGGCTATAAATAAACTCGTATCATCTGAATGGAAAGTAAATTGGGACAATGCCGTTTTTAATAAACTTCACGATATAAACCCATCTCTTGATATGTCACCATCTCTATCTCTGTCAAACCGCCATGATCAAACAGTTCTTCTTCGATGCCGAATTGGGACACACTAAAAATTACCCACTTTTGTTGTTCTCCTCACAAATGACAATGCCCCTTCATGTGTAGGTTTGTAATGAAAAATTTTACTGTCAAGCATTTTCTCTTGAATGTCATGATTTTTTCACAGGCCCGTTTATTAGATTTTATTCTGTAAATTCCACTCAAAGAACTTTTTTTTAATACAATTCCATCAAAAAACATAATTGATTATTTGAAAGAGATAAACTTGTAAATTAATTAATTCTTCCGAGGGATCACTTAGTTTCCAGAATTTTGTACTTCACAACAGCAGGTGTCAAGTACCGTGTGGCAGCCGTAAAAAGTTGCCCCGTACTTCACTTCAGTGTTGTTATATTTTCTGGTCCTTCGGGATCATTGATGCCAACACTATAAAGTTGTTGAGAATTGAGTACCGCTCAAGCCGTGCTAGGGGGCGTGAGGATGTTGCACTTATACATTATCCCTCATGTACAGACTCAATCAAACCGAGTCTCAATTCTTATGTTATTTTGTTGTGATTAATGCTTCCGAGGGATCACTT
>NW_026855640.1:0-70916 GCF_026571515.1 Ruditapes philippinarum | reverse complement strand
GTAATAAACTAGTATACTAATATATCTTAGAATATCAACACCTTGAATTTAGTGAATTGTTTACATTTCAAACAGTAACACTGTATTTGATAATAAATATATTGAGTGTTTGATCGCATACTACGAGGGTTGTTCAAAAATTTCATATTTTACAAGATCAACCAATATACTTTTTTAAAATTTTAGGTAAACTTTGAAAACAGGCACTCATTTGGGTAAATTTTAAGAATTTTTTAAATTAGGGTCCCTAAGAAGAAAAATGGTCAGACACGTGGTAAAAATGGGTGGGGTAGGGTAACATTTTTATACAGATTTCATAAATTTTAAGTAGAAACCATAATTTTGCTTATTTGGATTGTTAGCTGAATGGTACTATTTGTTTCTTACCAAAAATTAATGGGAAAACATTTTTCATTAGAATGTTATTGCAGATTATTTAAAGGTTCCTACTTTCTAAAAAAAGGGCCCTCATAACATCCTAGCTTGAGTTCAGAAAAGTGGCCATAACTTGATTTCCGTACGGTAAACTTTGTTTAAATTTTGCATACAGGTGTTCTTTAAGGTATACATCTGACTTATGATGTCAATTTTTTAGTTCCTGATAGTGCCAATTAGGGTCTTAAAACCTTAATACATACATAAGGGTTTAGCAGCATGTTAGTTTCTAATCACTTGAAAAAAACATGAGCTGAATGTTAAAGTATTTGTCATAAAAGCGGCAAAATGTGAACACATAAGTGTGTTCTGACTTCCATAAAACAAACCCAATCAGTAAAAGATGTACTATCTGCCAAAAAGCAATATAAGCAACATATTGTGCAAAGCAATTGGCCAATAAGAAACTGGACTCCAAAAATAAAAAAAAAAAAAAATAAAGATTAAGCTTTTGAGAAATAAAAAAAATATTATTCCTTGGACTTAATGGACCATTAAACGGAAGTGCATGCATTTTAAGATGTTGTATACGGAGCCTTGCATATCGAACCTATCTTAGTGAACACATTTTGTAAATTACTCTTAAAGGGTTATTTTTCTTTTCGTGTCTTGATATATGCCAAGACAGAAAGTTTGCTGCTGATATAATTTAAACTTAAAGATGAACATTTAAATTCAAAATGTCATGTTTGAGAAGAAATCTTGTTTTTAAACAGTGGAAGTAAACATCTGATTTCTTCAGTAAGTGCCTATGTAAGTTATGATTTTGATTTTGCTTTTACTCTTGAATGCTTAATTGTATTTCAATACATTTTGTATTACAGGCAATAGAGATGCTACAGAGTATTTGATTGGTAGTTTATTTTAAAGGCCCATTAGGCCTTATGAATAGTAATATTTCATTATTCATAAACTTTTTTTCATGTCCTGTACAGCCTTATAATTGTTACTTATTTGCCATTTATTTAAGCCATCGTCTGCTTCTTTTGCATTTTGGACATAATTACATCTTAAGTGATTAAGTATATTGAATGGACGTCAAAATACCACTTTGTTTATATTCTGCGATTTTATCAGACACTATTCACAATCAACGCTATTTGTTTCTGTTGATAAGCATGTATAATGGCCAAAAGCCATAAATACATCATTTATGAAATAAACGTTTTGCTATTTCTAAAGAAAAAAATATTTATTTCTGAGGTTTAGTGTGTCTTTAATAAATTCAATATTTCTGACGGTATCTCAAAAAAACACTCATCGCACACGATTATTATTATCAATTCTTTGAATACTATTACTGTATTATTGTGGAGTAGATAGATTTTTTAATTGAGAAATATACCAAAAAGAACAAAATGCAATTATTTAAAAAGTCTTTGCTGTATTGTCATTAAATGATGAGTCTAATTCTATTCAATATCTGGTAAGTGTCTTTGCTGCATGGTTATTGAATATATGATTAATTCTATTTTTCGATTGAGGTAAAATTCTTTTTTGTAAATTGACCCAGTGAATATTATTTTACGATTTGGTCTGTTGACTGCTGTTTGAACCAAAGATATTTTAGCTATTTTAGATCATATAATAAATATAGAATATGTTATATCCTATAATGTGTCTAAGGCTCACCAGCAAAATCAAAATATATTTATTGTATTGGTTGTTGTAATGTATTATATTACACATCTTTTATTATTGGCCAATTCACATGAGAAATTTAAAACATAAAATTATTTACAGCTTGATGTTTTGCAAGATTAAAACTGTAATATGATTTGATTTTACAGTTCTCAAAGAACAAAATACATTTCCATGATATATGATTGTCAACAAGTATCTATTTATTGATGACAATTGATTTAACTTTATTTCTTAAAGATATACTATGATCAAACTTGATATTAGAACATATTGATAATTGCTACTCAGTCTCTTGGAAAATATAAAATAAACCCATTAATGACTAAAAAGTAGATATGTTATGTTTAAAACTCTGCACACTATTGGACATCACAATATGAAAATATAGTGTCATTGAAAAAAGAAAGGACCAATTTCACTTCATCTGTAATAGAGCATGCAGGTTCCCATACATGGCTCATTCATTCTTTTATTCAAATGTAAGAATTTTATAGATTCCAATAATTTCTGTGATTAAAATATTTCTTCAGGGGTGAGAACAATATATTTTTACACCGATTTGGAGTTGGTCCTAGTTTTGACTTTAGTTTAATATACGAATTTATTTTAGTTCGATTGTGTTGGAAGATACAAACTGATTGAAATATGCTCGAGCTAGTTACTGGAACAAACAATTACTAAGCAATGAATTTAAAGTTTCTTGCTAACTGTAACAGCGGCTAGCCTATGAACGAGTTTTGAACCCATGCAGCCAGCAATCCTTAGATTACTTGTCCGACGGGTTAACTACACGTAAAAACCAACAACCAAATTAAACATGATCTAAATCAGCATCATAACTCTTTAAATAGTTAATCAAGTAATCGAATTTTTACCAACAATCATATACATCTAAAGAAGAAATCATTGATTTTCTCAATTCTCTATTGCATTGATCAAATGTTGGTTTAATTCATGTTGTTTATATTTTAATCAAAGTGAGTGCATTAACCAGTGAATTGTTCACAATTTCAATTCAAAGGTTTTATTCACTTTATTTCCTGTTTGAAATATGATCGTTTCATTCATTATTGAGAGAAATCAACTTTGAATGCCTAAACTGATAAATGTTCGTTTGATTATTTATGCTGTCAATGCCTTCATAATACCAAAGCATGAACAATAATTAGTTTCTTTGAATACAGGGAAATTGCATTTCCTTAATGACATATTGAAATATTTGGAAGAACAAACAAACAAAAATCACGTTAATAAAAACAAACACTACAAACTGTGCTTTTCACATCAACTGCCACTTTAAAAAATTGAACAAAATCTTAATCAAGCTACATAAACAACATTTTCAATTATTGAGAAAAACGAACTTGCAATTAATTGTGCTTTTTTCAGCTATCGATCCATTGTTCCACAGTCTAATGCTGTTATGTGTTAATTGCTTCTTTGAATTCAAAAACGCATTCTTATTGCTGTTCCGTCTATAAATGAGATTAACGCTTCTTCTGATAATTGTCTTACTGTGTCCATGTAATAAACACAACAATTATTTCTATTTACGTTTTAAATACGTTTTGAAATGTTGAACGTTCCTTGATTGGTCACTAATACAGGAAAAAAGAAGTGGAAGTTTATTCTTGTTTTTTTTTTGTCGTTTTTTTTGTTTTTTTTTGCCTTACCAGTGTTAGCTGTAATTTTCTAGGTATTCCCGTCTTTTGATGAAAATGTTGGGCATTCTTAGAAATCCTTGGATATATTCCGTATGTTAATAAACATACAGTATGTTATTTAACATACATTATGTTACTTAACATACAGTATGTTACTTAACATACAGTATGTTAATAAACTGACATTGTGTTACTAAACATACAGTATGTTGCTAAAGATACAGTATCTTAAAATTTAGGAACAAAATACAATAATGCGAACCAATTTTAGCACAGGAATATGACATATGTAAAAAGAAAATCTGAAAAAGATGTGATCTCTCGGAAGCATTGAAACAAAATATAAGAATAACGAACGCCATTCGATCATGTCGCTTCTTGTTATATAATCAAATCTGAAACGATTCTTAGTCCGCCTATCACCGGTTGCGGTTTTCAATCGTGCAGAAACTGACGCAGGGTGCAAAACTGATGCCTCAACCTTATAAGGCAGCCCTTCAGTCTTAAGAGGAATCATGCTAATCTATTTATAAAGTGCCAGCAATGTTTGGAAGCTAAAATCTCTTGTTAACGACAAAATCTTACATTTTTGCTAATTCAGGAAAGTAAAAAGCTTATATAAGTTTGGAAAAAAAATGCATGATTTTAAAGACAATTTCGATTGCAAGAAGTCCTTGAATATCAAATTAGATGCAAACCAAATAAATCGCTGTAATATATGCGTTTCCAGTACTCCACAAAGACAGTGTAAGTGTCTGGCAGTTGATAAATATATATTACTGTATTTTTTCGAATATTCCACGGAATAACCATTTTTTCGGGAATTCCCAGTATTTTATTCATTCTTAGAAATAAGAATAATTCCCACTTAATTACCAACCAGGCTCTTAATGTCTAAAAGACAACAACAAGTTTTACGTGTAATATAGTAGTATACTTATATATCTTAGAATATCAACACCTTGATTTAGTAAAAGGACCATAATGATATACAGGAGAGATAAAAGTAAAGTTTAACATTTCAAACAGTAACTCTGTATTTGATAATAACTACTTAAAGTGTATGCTAGTATACTATTCCATCAACAACATGAGTTATACAAGTTTTTATGTTATAAAGTTATCTTCTTTATTTTTCTAAATCAAAGCAAAAATGAAGTCAAGTTAGTTGCTTCAGATATGAAACCCCACAAAATCTTTCAAAGGTCAAGCATTATTAACAAATTAATGAAAGTTATATCTTATCATCAAATATTTTAAATCAACTATTTTTTAAAGTTTTCATATAGTTTATGTTAATATTAGTATTCTATCAGTATCAGCAATATTACGGAAATTGTTTTATATATCAAAATCTCTTCTTAAAATGTCAGATTTTTTCTTTAGAATAAGCTTACCATTTGCCTGATACTGAATGTGTTTGACTTTGATATGTTATCAGCAGTAATAAGCATCAGCTATTTTCTGTTGTTACTGTGCAATTTAAAAAACAAAAACATCTGACTTATTTGCGAAAATCACCATTCCAAAGGAACGGTACAACAGAATGATTTATCGAAAATTGTTGAGAGGAAATTGAAATGGTATTATGCCCCTCCATGGGTATGTAGTGAGTAAACAAGTGAAAGTCAAAATAAGTTTACATTTTGCCACTTTTCCTTTCAATTTTATAATTTTCTTATTATAAATGATAATACAAGGGATGTAAATATGCATTTGAAATAATATGTAACTTTGAATTGATATTTAAGGCAGATTTATATCCTATCCTAGTAAACGTTATCCAAAAGCAACTGTTAGCCAAAAACCATAATCACGGTCATTCTGTAAATATATTAATATGTAAAGACACTTAAATACAATTTGACTATGACAATATGAGCAAGAATGTACTTTATAATTGTTCGATTATTGTTCTTTTACATTCACGCATAAGGTCTTCTACACATTAAAAAGAAACGTCGTTGACTCTCTTGATACTGAATCTTATCATTTAGCCAGTTTGAAATCGGTACCTTAAATCTAATGAAAGTAATTTCATATAGAAACTTTAATTGCTTAAAATAACAACTAATTTTACCAAATACTGCCTTTGTCCGACCATTCGTTTCTCCGTCTGTCCGTCCGCACTCAAAGGACAGTAATTATGTGGCAAGAGGGACAATGGGAAACTGTTCTTTCTCTTTGATGTCATTCATTCCCTAATGCTTTTTATCATAATGGCTATTTTCTTTTGTGTAGCTAAAAAGAACAATAGAGAGAACAATAGAGTAGTCACACTATTACTCTCCTGTTAGAACTTCCGTCTGTATGTCCGTCCGTCTGCTATTCTATCCGGGACATAACTTTGGAACAACAAGAGGTATGAACATGAAACTTTGTAGGGAGATCTCATTGTGTAGATGTGTAGTGTACAAGAACCGTAACTCTGCTTTGCCTAATTTTGTAATTATTGCCCGTTGGTATTTTTACACTTTAAACTTTGTCCGGGAAATAACTCTAGAACTATAAGAGGTGTCAGCATGAAACTTTGTAGATTAAAATATCTCATAGAGTTGATATGCAGTGCAAAAGAACCATAACACTTTCATACTTTATTTTGGAGTAATTGCCCTTTGTTCAATTTTACACTTTGAACTTTGTCCGGAACATAACTCTTAAACTATAAGAGATATCAACATAAAACATTGTAGGAAGATAGATCTCAGAGAGAAGACATACAATGCTTAAGAACCATAACTCTGTCTTACCTTATTTTGAAGTTATTGCCCTTTGTTTATTTTTTACACTTTGAACTCTACCCGGGACATTACCCTGAAACTATAAGAGAAGTCACCATGAAACTTTATAGGTAGATAGATCTCAATTAATAAAAAGTGCAACGCAAAGAACCGTAACTCGCCTTCCCTGATTTTTGACTTATTGCCTTTTGTTCAATTTTACACTTTGAACTTTGTCCAGGACATTTCTCTAAAACTATAAGGTATATCAACATGACACTTTAGAGGTAGATAGATCTTATTGTGTAGATGTGCAGTGCACACGAACCGTTACTCTGCCTTGTCTATGATATTGCCCTTTGTTGATTTTTAACACTTTTGAACTTTACCCGGGACATTACTCTGAAACTTTAAGAGATATCACCACGAAATTTTATAGCTATATAAATCTCAATAATAGAAAGTGCAATGCAAAGAACCGTAACTCGGCCTTACCTGATTTCGGAGTAATTACCCTTTGTTCAATTTTACATTTTGAATTTTGTCCCGGACATTTCTCTAAAACTATAAGTTATTTCAACATGACACTTTTTAGGTAGATATATCTTATTGTGTAGATGTGCAGTGCACAAAAACTGTAACTCTGCCCTATAAGAGATATCAACATGAAACTTTATAGGTAGATAGATCTCAATAAATAGAAAGTGCAGTGCAAAGAACCATAACTCGGCATTGCCTGTTTTTGGATTTATTGACCTTGGTTCAACCGGTTCTTGAGGGATGTTGCACTTATTCATTATCCCTCATGTACAGACTCAATCAAACCGAGTCTGCAATTCTCTTTTAATTTTGTTGTGATTAATGATTCCGAGGGATCACTTTGTTTCCAGAATTTGATATTTTTGATATTTGTCATTCTACATATGCAACAGAATGGTTGGCCAATTTTAAGGAAAACGTGCCTCGAAAATATAAATTTTATGTCAACTGCAACACAAGTAAAACATTAGCAAGATAAAATTTAAAAGGTTACTGGTGATTTTATATAAAGCATATATATTTCAGATCGATTATAATGGCACCGAATGTAATAACTGCATTTATACCAATAGCATGAGAAATAAGTTTTGTCAAAACATGTCAAAACAAATTAGACAATCATCTGTTTCGACTGTTCATGCGTCAATGAGGCGCCATGTTATTGTGTTAAACACTAATATGATTTCGGCGGCAATCACTCAAAAGACTTTAATTGATGTTCTGGGATAATAAAAAATTATACAGATGCGTACGACAAAGGTTATTTTCATTACAATAATGTTTTATATTTGCAAAATATGTACCAAAAGAAATAACGATATAATAAAAAGAAACTACAGCACTTTAAATGCGTTTGGCTTGATATTTTAAGCAAAGTTTATCTATATTTTGTGTTTTTCCTTCTACATTACAGATGAAACGAATGTGAAGCACATACAAACACAAGGTACACTTTTAATTTTATCTCATAGATCTATATCGGTAATATGAATATATCAACAGACATCAAATTTGATATTTTCATATTATCATTGCTAAGAACATATACCCCATACTTATGCTATGTAAAACTTAGATTTATTATTGAACAGTTATTTAAAGCCCAAGAAAAATGGCTTCGAGATACCCGCGTGGCATTGTAGTTTTTTTTTTTTCTTGTTTTTTTTTTGTTGTTGATTTTTTATGTTTGTTTATTTTTTTGTTTTTTTTGTTGTTGTTGTTTTTTGTACTTTATTATTTTATTGTTCTTTTTGTATCGGCGAGTTTTTCCTTAGATATATAAATTGTGAGAACGGTAAAATTACACTAATAGCTATTCTCCAGGGGGTTTGCAAAATACATTTTTAACATACATTTTTTTTTTGGTACTTTTTCTAAAGTTTTGTTGTTTCTTTTTGTTTGTTTTTTAATAATTTTACTCAGAAATTGTTATAACAAAACATGAAAGTATGCACGGTAGCTTATGTTTTAAACTTTTGTACAGTACACTTGTGCTGACCCTGCAATATCAAGTAACAATTACTAGTAAAAATCTTATATTAATCACTTTCGAGGCCGCTTCCTGGAACCAATCAATACTGGTAGGCCTCGAATCCATGATCTGTGGGTTGAGGGGCAGGCAACTTAACCACTAGACCACCACTCACCCCTTTCTTTTTGTGTCGCCTCTACGTAGTAGTGGCGACATATAGAGATCACTTCTCCGTCGTCAGTCTGATAGTCTGTCTTTCTGTCTGTCCGTCTGTCCGTAACAAAAATGGTTCGGACTACTCCTCATTACTATTGGTGCAATTTCATCTAAACTTAAGAGGAATGATCAGTACCAAGTGTAGTTGTACATATTGTCAGAATTTTCCGGTTCAATGATTTTTGTCAGAGTTATGGCCCTTTGATATTTTTTTATTTTTAAAGTTTGTCCAGACTACTTCTCTTATACCACTAATGCAATTTCATTGAAACTTTACAGTATTGATCTGTAGCTCAAGTCCTTTGGCATATTGCACGTGTTTTTCGGTTGAATGATTTTTGGCCGATTTTATGGCCCTTTGATAAAAAGGTGTTTTTTTCTGTGTGTTGCCAGATACACAAAAGCTTGTCCCCACTACTCCTCATAAATTACTGTTGCAATTTCATCCAAACTTTACAGGAATGATCAGTACCGAGTCTAGTTGTGCACTGTCCGTCTGTCTGTCCGTCTGTCACAAATCTTGTCCCAACATGAAATTGGCCATCATAAAGCGACACATGTGATCACTGATTGCTCTTGTTTAAATTAACATCCTCACACGTCCAATACAAATAATTTAAAGTTAGTCCTAGTTTTGATAGATTTTGACTTAAGATTAGTTTAATGTACGAATTTATTTAGTTCAATTGTGTTGGAAGATACAAACTTATTGAAATATGCTCGAGCAAGTTACTGTAACAAACAGTTACTGAGCATTGAATTTGAAGATTTTTGCGAACTGTAACAGCCTATGAACGAGTTTAGAACCAATGCTGCAAGCAATCCTTAGATAACTTGTCCGACGGGTTAACCACACGTTTATACCGAACAACCAAATTAAACATTATCTTAATCAGCATCATAACTCTTTAAATAGTTAATCAAGGAATTGAATATTTACCAACAATTTTATTCATCTAAAGAAGAAATTTCATTGATTAAAATGTTGGTTTAATTCATGTTGTTTATATTTTAATCAAAGTAAGTGCATTAACAAGTGAATTTTTCACAATTTTAACTCAAAGGTTTTAATCACTTTATTTCCTGTTTGAAATATGATCGTTGGATTCATTATTGAATCATTTTTGAACGTCTAATATGATAAATGTTCGTTTGATTATTTTATGCCGTCAATGCATTCATACCAAAGAATGAACAATAATTACTGTCATTGAATACAGGGAAATTGCATTTCCTTAATGACATATCGAAATATTTGGAACAAACACAAATCACGTAAATAAAGACAAACACTAGAAACGGTGTTTTTCACATTAACTGCCACTTAAGAAATTTGAACAAAATCTTAATCAAGCTGTATAAACAACATTTTCAATTATTGAGAAAAACTAACTTGCAATTAATTATGTTGTATTTTTCAACTATCGATCCATTGTTTTACAGTCGGAAGCTGTTATGTGTTACTTGCTTCTTTGAAATCAAAAACATATTCATATTGCTGTTCCGTCTATAAATGAGATTGATTTCTTGAGATAATTGTTTTACTGTGTCCATGTTATAAAAACAACAATTATTTCTATTCAAGTTTTATATACGTTTTGAAATGTTTAAATTTCCTTGCTTAGTCAATAAAACAGGAAAGAGAAGTAGAAGTTTATTATTGTTTTTTTTTTTTGCTTTATCAGTGTTAGCTGAAATTTTCCAGGTATTCACTTCCTTGGATGCAAAATCTTGGACAATTTTAGAAATCCTTGGACATATTCCGAATGTTAATAAACATACAGTACGTTAAAAAACATACAGTATGTTACTTAACATACAGTATGTATGTTACTTAACATACAGTATGTTACTAAACATACATTGTGTTACTAAACATACAGTATGTTGCTCAAGATACAGTATCTTAAAATTTAAGAGTAAAAAACAATAATGCGAACAAATTTGAGAACACGTTTTTGACATATGTGAAAAGAAAATCTGGAAAAGAGGTGGTGCATAGGAAGCATTGAAACAAAACTATAAAAAAAACGCTTTGATCAAGTCGGTTCATGAGATGTAATAAAATCTGGAACGGTTCTCAGTCCGCCTATCAACGGATGCGGTTTTTTGAATCCTTCAGAAACTGATACAGAGTGCAATACTGATGCCTCACTTCTTTGAAGGCAACCCTTCAGTCTCAGGAGGAATCATGCATCTATAATAATTCATAAAATGCCAGCAATGGATGCAAGCTAAAATCTCTTGTAAAAGACAATATATGTTGTTGTGTTGTTGTTGTTGTTGTTTTTTTTTTTTTTTTTTTTTTTTTTTTTTTTTTTTTGCTACATCAGGAAAGTAAAAAGCAAATATAAGTTTGGACTTTTGGAAAAAAATGCATGATTGTAAAGACAATTTCGATTGTAAGGAGTCCTTTAATATGCCTCTGTCAAATAAGATGAAAACAAATAAATCACTATAATTAAATATGTGTTTCCAGTAGTCAACAAAAACTGTGCAAATGTATGGCTGTTAATTAATATATATTACAGTATTTCCGAATATTCCCCGGAATCACCATTTTTCGGGAATTCCCAGTATTGAATACATTCTTAGAAATAAGAATGATTCCTGCTTAATTACCAACCATGGTCTTAATGTCTTAAGACAAATATTAACAAACAACATATATATATATATATATATATATATATATATATATATATATATATATATATATATATATATATATATATATATATCTGTGTTTCATTAGAAGTTACGAATAATTACCTAAAATGGAATTTTATCTTCATGATAATCTATTGCAAGTAGATAAAATCATTTTGCAACAAAAGGAAATGTAAAAAAAAACGTAAATAAGCTGAAGGAAGGTTTATGCAACGTATGTAAAGGTTTCATAAGCCGTTTAAAAAAACTATGTGCAAGTTATAAAATAATAGATACGGACGTTTTAGCTTATGAATATGATTTGATATATACTTAAAAGAGATTTTGACCGGATTTTATCAATTTATCCATTTCCGTAGGTTCTTTCCGGTATATAGCTCCTTTCTTTTTTACCGCCCTGATTGCTGATAGAACTTATAAAATTTTTAAACTTAACCCAATAATGGAAAATTTGCCAAGTTATTTTTGTATTTACATATTAACTGACCATTTAAACTTGAATTGGAAAAATGTCAGTTTAAACATAACTACACTGATCATTCAACTGGGTCGAGCATATTATCTAGAGTCGACTTTCCTTTAAAAATATTTACCTTTTGCCTAAGACACGATTTTAGCACGGACACACATGAGTATTATAATAATGTTAAAAAATGGTTTTAAAGCATGTCAAGGATGTGTTGCCTTGACAAAGAAGAGCTAATTTTGAAATTATTTGTCATGAAAGTTTTTTTCTTCATATTTTTTACACAATACAAACATTTGTGCATATACATACAATGTCTGCGATATACATATCTTTCTTTTCCTTTTTAGAACCTACAAAGTTCATAAATATAATAAAGATAATAATAAATAGTATTTTAACAAAATTTAAGTTAATCTTAACAAAGTTTTGACAAAATTATAAATACAAGACTAATTTTAATATAACATTAGAAGAATATTCATTTTTAGAACTTTTTACTTTACAATATTATATAACTTATTATAACATAAAGGAGAAATTCCAATTTTATATAGAACTTTTATGGAAAAAATAGCACTTATTCAAGGGAAACAACTCCTACTATTTTAAAATTGATACCCAAATAAGAGTTGTACCCCTTGTCATTTATACTTTTTGCATTAATATCATAAGAAAGATTAAAAATGACCAAAGGTCATTCAATGTGTTAAAGAAAGAAAGATACAAAATAAGACAGTTGATGCAATACAGAGTTGATCAAGCCTAAATAAATGATCTTAAATCATAAGTCTCAATTAGGCAGAAAGAAATATATTTGCCACAGAAATTGTCAAACTTTGAAACCCCATTTTTCTTTTGCTCTATATAATTATGTTCTCAAAAGAATAGCGACATAACTTTTAAAATTTGAAAGCTTAGAATTGTGTTTTTCAATTTGCATCGATAAAGAGTATACTTCCCCAACATAATTAAATTCAATGTAGCATTATTTAAGTGTTCATTACCTAGAATAATATCTGTTAAGATTCATTGTGTGTACATTTTGAATTTATACGTGATTTTACATCTTCCCAAAACGAAGAACTAAATTGGCAATCCCAAAATAAATGTTTAATAGTTTCAATATGGTTGTTGAAAAAGGAACATGTACTAATATATTTTATTTTCATTTTATGTAAAATATAATTTGTTGCCAGTGTCCTGTGATTAACGTTTTACTAAAACATTGCAAATTTGAATCCTTTGTAATATTAAAAGGGAGCCTATGAATGCCATTCGAATATAAACCATAATTTAAATTGAGTTCATCTTCCGATTTTCTCTAAGCTACGGTGGTATAAAGGTGACATGTGTGTGTTTTTATTTATCTCGTGGCCACGAGATACACATGTACCATGTCGTGGCCACGATTATTAAAACGTGGCCACGTGATAGCTAACTCGTGGCCACGAGTTACTAAGTCGTGGCCACGAGTTATTAAGTCGTGGCCAAGATATAGCTAACTCGTGGCCAAGAGATACTATGTCGTGGCCACGAGTTACTACAACCAATCAGATAACACCATTTATATGAATTTCCCTAATTAACTAGATATGTGCTGTAGTACAAGAATTCCCCTATTTCACCAGCCTGTACAAGTGCCATTTATACAACTTATTGTCTGGTCAATAATTTTACATTTAGCGTCACTGTGAAACTTATTTTGGACCCAATGACCTCGAAATTATTAGATGTTATCTACTGATCAGGTGCAATGATCTTCCTGGGTTGTATAAACCATAGCTTATCCCTTCTAAATTATTCATCAGACAAGAACTATACCTTAGAGGCTATCTACTGTCCATGGGCAATGTCTCTTCCAAATATAATAAATCATGACGTATTCCTTCTCACTTTATCGTATGAACAAGGTTAATAGGCTGTAGTACGAACAAACTACAAACTGACCAATTCGATCCCAAAATTGTCCAAACAAGAGCTATAGTCAAAATTAATGTCTGATTGGCCTTGGAAGGTGACTTTCTAATATGATCCAAAAGACATTTTCAAAGTGAATATCTTTAGTATTAACAAAGATTAATGTTGCATGTAAAAGTAAGTTGTTAAGTTTAAAAAAATCATAATACACTGTGATATATATATATATAGTCTATTCTGATTGGGTAATTATCTCGTGGCCACAAGTTAGCTATCTCGAGGCCACAATTTAGCTATCTCGTGGCCACTACTTTAACTCTAAGCCACGACATAGTATCTCGTGGAGACGACTTAGCTATCTTGTTGCCACGACTTAGTAACTCGTGGCCACGAGATACTTGTTAGCTATCCCTTGGCCACGATTTTGAAACTCGTTGCCACGACATAATATTTCGTGGCCACGAGTTAGCTATCTCGTGGTCACAACTTAGTAACTAGTGACCACGACATAGTATCTCGTGGCCACGATTAAGCTATTTCGTGGCCACGACAAAGTATCTCGTGGCCACGACAAAGTATCTCGTGGCCACGATTTAGCTATCTCGTGGGCACTACTTCGTAACTCTAAGCCACGACATAGTATCTCGTTGAGACGACTGAGCTATCTCGTTGCCACGTCACAGTATCTTGTGGCCACGAGATAAATAAAAACACACACATGTCACCTTTGTGCCACCGTACTTAGCAATAGATGATATATTTGCTCTAAGAATATAATCATAGATTTGTGTACATCCCTTCTTTTGACTATTTATTATTTCTATCATTAAAGGCTGAATAGCCGTTTTACATTTCTGAGGTAGGTGTCTAAAAGACAGCTGATTTAAAAGTCACCTAATAGACTCTATAATGTTTTGATAATCTTAACATAGTATTTATATCAAATTTAGTTAAACAAATTATCAAATGATAGCAAATTACCTCTTTTGTCTAGGAATTCATAAACCAATATAATACAACTATTTACATATCTTCAGAAGCAAACAGTTGAACCACCTATTTAAACATAGAATTACGCAAAACAGGAAGTGAGCAAAATACACTCCAATTCTTGGGGTTCTGCTCATGTAACTGAACAAGCCTAGTAAAAATATCCTTCCAAAATTCTTTTGCACTGTCTGAAGTTTATCAAAAAATTGGTCTCCATATTTACTAATATTCGATAGAAACGGATACATGTTGTTTAAAAAATCAAAATATTTGGTAATATACATTATTATTTTCTTATCGATGTCAATTTTAGAGGCATTATAAAAGTCTCTAAGTTCATCACTCTGAATCCCCATTTTCATAATTCTGAATAACAACATTTCTTTCAATTTTATCTGGTCCTGACTTCCATAAGAATTGAAAGAAGGGGTTTAAAATAGCTTAGATTGTTCCTTTATCAGAATTTGCCAAGCTACGACTAAGGTGTTTTAATTTAGGTAATCCTAGTGACTTTATTACAACATTCTTGCCAATTGGGGTAATAATACGTCTTGACCAATGAGTAAATAACTTTTTAATTTTCTCCTGTTTAGATAAATAATTAGCTTGAGTCATGTTATTTAAATTAATGTTAAAGTAACACCAAGTAGCTGAAAACATTTAGATCCTACTAAAGATTAAAATCCTAGCAATTTGTTTTAGTATTCCCATTTATAGAACCAATCCATACTGTTTTTATTTTATCTTTGCTTATATTTAGACCCGAAATTTTAGCATAAAATTTTAATATTTGCATGGCGTGTCATAGAGACTAGACTTTATATTGTATCCTTGCGAGGGCAAACGCATTTTTTTACTTGGGGCCATACGCCGCTTTTCGTGGAATGGCACTTACGTGTCACATTGAAGATTCCATTACAACCGCCATATGAATACCTGTGCGGATGTTTCAAAATTCTAAATTGTAGCCGTTTATGTTAAATGTTGAATTCTGCTTAAGCCGGTGCTAGGGCACGTGGACGGTAGTTTGCACTTGACAGTAGCGTCCATTAACAGGTTCCAATCAAACCGAGCCTGCAACATTTTCAATTTTGCCCTGTTGGGCTTTCTTTAGGGATTCTAATTTTATCTATTTTAACAGTTCCATCAATTATTATAATTGTGTCATACTAGATAGATAGATTTATTTCGGCAAAGGAAGCATATATATAGTTGACAATATAACATAGGAAAAAACAATGAGCATTATTAAATACTATATCACATACGAGAAAACTATGACATGCTCACCAAAACCAAGGATAACATCTTTTCAACTCTTTTGTTGACCGGTAACCAGATAAGGGACTTAAAGTGGAATGGGTCAATATGGGTTCTGGACTCCAAGTCAAGTACAAATCTCATTATTTTGTTTTGACAAGTTTGTAACTTTTTTTAAGACTGTGTCAAGCTATTATACCAAACAGAGCATGTGTAATCATAGTGACACTTAATAAGAGACATAACCAGAAGTTTCTTGGTATGCTGAGCAAGAAACTCTTTCTTGTGGTAAAGACATTTTAACCGAGAGTTGGCCTTCTTAAGAACAGACTCGGCCATGGTGCAAAATGACAGATTTTGGTCTATAGTTATCCCAAGATACTTGATAGATGAAGTTGATTCAATGGATGTACCAGAACAGGTTAGATGCAGGTTAGATTGTGACCTAAGCTTTTGCCTGGACCCAAATAAAATTGACTCAGTTTTACCCAAGTGCAATGACAACTTATTGTCCACTTACCATTGGCTGACCAATTCCATATCATCTGTCAATGCCTTTTCAACAACAGATAAACTTTTACCAGATACAAGGATACCAGAATCATCAGCATAGAAAAGCAATTTATTTTTGAACACAGCTGACATATCATTTACATGAATTAAATAGAGAAGGGGTCCAATGATTGACCCCTGAGGAACACCACATGCTATTTTGGAATTGGAAGAATAAGTACCAGAAACATCTACAATGTGCTGTCTATCTGATAAATATGATTTGAATCAATTTAGTACGTCAAAACAAAGATCTGATGCTTGCAGTTTCATTAAAAGAATAGAAATAGATAAATACAGAATCCCTAAAGAAAGCCCAACACGACAAAATTGAAAATTTTGCAGGCTCGGTTTGATTGAGCCTGTTCATGGACGGTACTGGAAAGTGCAAGTTACCGTCCACGCCCCCTAGCACCGGCTTAAGCAGAATTCAACATTTAAACATGAAAAGGTAAAATTTGGAATTTAGAAACATCCGCAGATGTGTTCATACGACGGTTATCATGGAACCTTCAATGTGACACAGTAGTGCCATTCCATGAAAAGCGGCGTATGGTCCCCAAGTATAAAAAGCGTGTGCCCTAAACGAGAAAACAATGGGCGGAACTAAATAAAATGGAATTTTGTAAGGGGATCAGAGGTTATGAAGCCTGCGTATCACAGATAAGACGTCAAAAGACAAATTTAAAAAGCAGGCAACATATCCTAAGGGTGATTCAACAATATTCAAGTAGGAATATTGGAACCACCCAACTAGAAAATGCCGAAAAGTTGAAACTAAAAATACCACAAGTACAACAATAATGTCGTGCTGAACGATCTTCAAGGATCGAAAATATAACATCATTGATTAAATGTACGGGGAGACTTTTTACAGCCGCCACACGGCACAAATAACACGGATGTGATCATAAAATAGATAAATACAGAATCCCTAAAGAAAGCCCAACACGACAAAATTGAAAATGTTGCAGGCTCGGTTTGATTGAGCCTGTTCATGGACGGTACTGGAAAGTGCAAGTTACCGTCCACGCCCCCTAGCACCGGCTTAAGCAGAATTCAACATTTAAACATGATCGACTGTGTCAAATGCTTTCTGCAAATCCAGCAGCACCATACCAACAACATTACCTTTATCATTTTCATACCTGATAAAGTATGTAAGGTGACTCAGACAAGTATCAGTAGAGAAGCCACTCCTGAAACCTGATTGAAATTTATACAGCAGATCTTTATCCTTAAAATAAGCTTCAACCTGGTCATAAACCACCTTTTCAAGGATATGAGCTAATTGACTAGCAATAACTGGGGATCCATCTCTGATAAAATGTGAGGGTATACCATCTAAGCCAGTAGCTTTTTTGACACCTAATGAAGTTTAGTATTTAAGAACTTTACTTTCAGAAACAATGGAAAAAGAAAAACTGTTTGCAAAAAAACGCCTTGTTTGCATAAAAATTATAACAAAATTCATACGAAATTCATGCATACTTTCTGGCAACTTTTCAACAAGTTTACATGCAACTGTTGTATAAATTTGTTAAATGATTCAGCAATAAGTTTTTTTTTTTCAAAACACACATTATCATCGAACTTTAAACAAAATATTAGAACTGGTTGAAGATGAACCCTTCTTGGAAGTAAAACCAAGATTTTTAACAGTTTTCCCTAAAGAGGTTGAGTCATTTTTGTTCTCATCCAGTGTATTAGTGAACTATTTCTTTTTCTCCTTTGGCAACAAGATACTGAACTTTGTTCTTGAGAGTCTTAAATGAGTCATAATTATCACAGTTTCTATCACATTTATATTTATTAAAAGCTTTATCTCTTTCATTAATTACATTAAGAATATCTGAGTCAATCAATGGTTCTGTTCTCTGTTTAATTCTGGTCTGTTTCACAGTTGCTATATTGTCTATCACAGATAAAAGTAACTGTTTGTATAAAGCATATTGAGATAATGTTTTATGTCTGATAACTTTTATATTTGTATTATATTTCAAAAGAAATGCAAGAATTTGTGCACATAATATAAACATGAAAGGGGATAGGGGATCGCCCTGACGACAACCACGTTGTACCTGAAACCAGTCTGACAAATTTCCATTTATTGTAACACAAGACTAAATGTTTTTGTAAAACAACTTAACCCAACTTATGAAATTTTCATCAAAATTGAAAAAAACTCTAAAAATCTTTATGCATAAATGTCCATAATATAGAACCAAAGGCTGTTGAAAAATCAATAAACAACAATATTTTAGGAAAATGGTGATCATTTGTATATTATATTGCATATTATCATGAATAAGTCTAATATTGTCACCTATGTATCTTCCAGATTTAATTTTCTAGAATATAATTATGATTATAATTAATTTTCATACTTTCATTTACACTTCTTATTTATTATTCAAGCTAAGAGTTCTAAATGATTTAAACTGATTTTTTTTTAAAGATAAAAAAGAAAAATGGACAAATAATTTCGTAAAAATATAACCAACCGAGTGAACCATGAACCTAAATAACAACCTAACATGAGCTTATGTGGAGACTGACGGAAATAGCCGATATGTTGCTATTGTTTGCAGATACAATTTGACCGACCAAAAGTTCTTTCTTTCCCGCCATATGGACAATTAAACTGCCAAAGACGTTTGTTTCTTGCAAACATGTTAGAACCAGACTATAGACATTGTTAGCGCATTCTCGGCTTCAAAATACGGCTTTACTTAAACGACAAATTTACACTGAAGAGGATAAAATGTCGGAAAGTTATATAATTTAAACGTACGCTACATTTAACGCTATGACTAAGTTCATTCGGTTGATAATCCTCTAATTGATTATTGTCTTGTTAAAGGCACTTTTGAAAAATAGCAAAGTTACATTTATAAAGGCTACATCTTAAGGTATGGAGTCTATGCCATTAGTACAGCTCAGCTATTTTAAGATATGATCATTCCTCATTCCAGATTAGGAAAGGTCACGCAGCGAAATATTGCTCGCAAGAATCAGCTTTCCTAGACATGCTTATTCTAAAATGAACTCGGTAGCATCAGTCCCCAGCGTACTTCCAATATTACCAGATACAATTGAAGGGAACACATTTGGAGGGGTATGTAATCATGACTACAAAAAATATCAGATTATATGATTGAAATAGCTTACATCTTATCTATGTGCAGGTTCAATTGTTGATCTATATTTTGTAAACTAAAAACTAGAAAAATAATTTATTTTCTCAGATTAATTTTCTGCTGTTCATAATTTTAAAGGATAATTATTGTCAACAGTAATTATATCCATCTTGTTTACCATAAATAGTGTTTATGCAAGAACATACATGAATATGTTGTACTAATTTGAATTGTTGAACAAATAGTGATGCGAACGAGTAAACATGTATATAAAGTGAGTTGCGCGCCAGACTACATGTGTACACCACACTGGCTGAATACGCAAACAAAAGATAATACAAGCTGTTGATATTCTCATTGATGAAATTATTTGAGTTTATTTGGGTTGAAGAGTTGTTGTAGTTGAGTTGAGTTGAGTTGTTTCGTTTTAAGTGCTTATTTTGCTTTTTAGCTTTTGCTTGAATATATATATGATGCCTAATTTTAATTTAATTGCTTTTATTATCATTTTGTCACTTGGAAATATATTTTGTATGCAAGCATTATAGAGCGGCGTCATAAAAAATGACCATTTTGACAATTTTATATGTTGTCTTTTTTTTTCGTTCCTTTGGTTTCAGAATTTTTATAGAAACCAATTTTTGCAAATAATTTTACTTTTTATTTGACGATAAAGTCTTGAAAAATGTCCACGATATATATGTTTATGTACAAAGACTAAAGTGTCACTCTGACGTCGACAACGTTCGTTCAACGTTAAACATTTTAAAGAACGTCGTGTCTTCTGTCGAATTGCTACTTTTTAAGAATAGAATTGGTGAGAACGAATAAAGACAGTAACTTCAAGTGAGTCAATTTCCTGTCCTATGTAGTTACAAATTTACGTGCCAGTATTAATACAGCGTTTCTGCCAAAACCGAATTGAGCTGACTGTTTATTATTTTACAAACTTAAATTGGGTGTAAATTTTAGAAATTCAAATTTTGGTTTAGACTAACAAGCCCGATTCTGACACCCATTGTCCTTGCGAAAGAGCACGGGAAATTGCTTTAAGCTGACTTTCTCACGACAGATGCCACCTGCGAAATAATGTCCCAGTCCGTACTTCTATACAGCTTCTTAATATGTTCAAATCCTCCATCCACAAGACACCTGAAATCGAATAAAAACTATGTTAAAAGTTCACGATTATTTTTTTTATTATTTATTTCTATAGGAACATAACGATTGCAAATTGAATTGTTCTAGAATGATCGCTTTATTCGACGGTGTTTTAAGTTTTCATTTATGCTTTTCTATTTGACATTGGAAGTAACGATGTGATTCGTATAGTATGTAGTTATATTAATAATCTTGTCGACTTTGTGAAGTTTTATGCTAAGTTTTCTTTTGTTCAACTTGAAAGTGATGACGTTTCACCAAATTGTACCAAATTGATAAATCTGGTCTATATTAAAGCTGTTAAAATAAATTTTATAAATTATACGGCAAAAGATGTAAAGAATTTCTGGCAGAAATATTTTATTTTTGAAAGACTTCAGCGATCTCGTGTAGTTTGATTTCAGTCCAAAAAAAACAGAGAAGGGCATTGGACTACACTACTTGCTTCTTTCAAATTGTCCAGTAAATGGTTAAGGTCATCAATCTACTGTAAACTCATTCCAAAAAGGGAAACCGTAACATATGTTTACAATGCAAAAAGTATAAAAAAGTTGTTTAAACAATTTCTTGGAGAATATCTTGAATGAAGACAATGAGGTAAATTAAAAAGTTAAAGATTTACGGGTGTTGTAACCAAAACCAAAAACAAAACTTCTTAATAAAGGCTTGAAATTAAATATAATGATATGTTAACACTAAAGATCATAAATAAGAAAAGGCCATGCTCAGACGAAGGTTGGGAATTGAAAGGAAACTTAGAATCACACTTATATATTTTCCAGCTTACTATGTTTTCTTGTTTGATTGTGATTTACTTCACACCCATATATGGCGACGTTTCAGCTTTACTGATAGAGGAAGACCTCAATTGCCCTTCCGTTCATGATTTCAGGAAAGAACAGGCACCTAAATAGAACCAAAGACGTTCGTTAAGCTATGTGGATAGCTTCCTCACATGAAGGAATTCAAAGTCTCTGTCAGGATGAGATCCCACAGTGGTGAGGGCAAGTGCTTTGAGGTAAACGGAAACGGACGCTCATAGCCAACTATAAGAAGGTTATAAAACTGCTCGCGCGAGTTAACCATATGAGGTTAAATAACAAAACGCATGCTTTTATTGAAGAACTTTACGATAAGGAGATCGTATGACAGCATAAGACAGGGATATATTTGAATGATTCTGCACTTTTAGTGTTTGCTAAATACCTTTTTGCATGCCATGTAGTATCATATTAACAATATGACTGTTTATGGGATAGAGAATAATCATATGGAAATGAGAAAATGCTCATTTTAAGGTATATTTTGTTTTCATTTGACAGTTTATATCTAGATTCATGATTATAATCACTAAAATTTTGAAATGAGTGATGTCACGACAAAACTAACATAGTGCGTTTGCGACTAGCATTGATCCAGACAAGCCTGCGCATCCACGAAATCCAGAGAATAAATATGCAAAGATAGCACCAACTGTGTTAGACACGCAATAAAATTTGGTTAACAGTTTTTAATTGACCAAAATAGCATTTTTTTTTACTTTAATCCTAAAACTTTTCTTCAAATCGTTTTCCTTTTTTAAAATCATTTCGCTTATCTGGAGGCATGAAGCTCTTAGAACTTAAGAACTTGTTATAAAACTTGAAATTGTTTATTGCCATTGTTTATGATAGAATAGTTAATATCGTTTGCTTGAGCAGCATACTTTTATTGATGAAGCAAAATTGACTACATGCCGAAAAAAATTTTAATTAATGTTATGAAATCTGTAATTTTTTGTTTCATTTTTCAACATTTCTTGTTATGATACTTTAAATAACACTTTATTCCTAAAAATAATTGAATTTCTTTTGGAACATACATGACTCTTACTGGTAATATGTGTATCTTTATGCCATTATGAACTTAACAAGTGTATGATAACGTGTGCGAAAGGGCTGTATGAGGCATTTAAGGGTCCTTTTAGATTTCTATTTGGCCACTTTTGCCATGTGAAAAGGACGTATGAGCATTTAATTGAAACAGCAAGGTTTATCATAACCAAATTATTTTTTTTTAAATGAATTTATATATTCATTATTATCTATTTCATTTTTGTATATTTTTTACATACCAAAACTAAGCTTTTATTCTATTTCCTGAAAAAGTGGCACTTTGTAGAGCAGTCCTTTTCTAAGCACACCGATGCTTTCTAAAAGATTTATCTATAAACGTGTAATGCGAGTAAAAGTGTAAATATTAACTTATAACATGTATAAATGTTATAAGCAATTTTGGTATCCACGATGACACAAACGTTTTAGTTTCGATTTTTCATTCATAAACATTTACGATATTTTTCACCACATTGTCTTTCAAAATATTCTAATTTTTGCATGTAATCGTGAATTTTATCAATTCTAATTGATGTATATTAAAGTAAAAGAACGCAGAAAGGGCCTTTACAACTATCAACACAATATCATAATGCATTTTAGGTAAAGCTGATTTTCCTTTGATCTTTCCAAAAATGAAAAAGGGATACATTGCATATATTAAATGTGTGCTGACTCCCTCGCGATAAGCCCTGAACATTATTCATTTGTGCATGTATAAACAATAGAAAGTAAGTAATCAGTAAGTAAAGTACCACCGTTTAAACGGTATATTGTCGGGTTTTAGCAATCATGGAAACGTTTACAAATAAATGTAAATGTGGGAGCCTTATGTGATCATCGAAATTTAATTCAATTAATATGTCAATAATTCTAAATTTATGACTCCATAACAAAGGCAAAAAAAAATAAGAACTTTGCAAAGGAAGTCGAGTTTACTTTTTTTTTTAAAAATGTGATCGTTGAAAACATTAATTACAACAAAATGACATAAAAATTGCAGACTTTGTTTGATTAGGTCAAGCGTTAAACCAAATCAGCATGTTTTATCAAATTCTGTCTTCGAGCGGATTTTATGTGGCTTTCTTCCGGTAATCCAATGAATTCGCCTTATTGGTACATTTGAATTTAAATGTTTTAACAAAGACTTCTCTGTCAAATATTGTTGATGTGGCTGAACACAGACTTACAGAGTGTTTTGTCATCAAATGTATATCTGTATCTTACTCTTTTACATTTACCTTTCATAGTTTCATTTACACCTATTCTCAACAGACTACCCAAAACAAACAGTTCTTTTTCCATTGAGTACATTCAGCAGCAAACTGCGTCAAACAATTGGCTTTACACTTACATTGTACATCATTATCTTCTGACTTTGATTCTTAACCGCCTTGCCCCTCTCCTCATCTGATCCATCCGGCATATCCTCTGCAGTACTGTTGACTCACTCGTGGACTCTTCCTGTCAGTCGTCATCATCGTTTCTCCACTTTTCTTTTAATTCTTCCTCTTTTGCACGTGACCCATTCTCTACTGTCTCATTAACTATGCCAAATTTCCCATAGAACTCATATAATTCTTGTGTTTAAATTAAGTCAATAAATATAATGATAATCATAAGATAAAATTGTACGATCGATTCATGTTATAATATTGATATAGTATTTAATAAATCAGGTAACGTAAAAATATTAAATCAAGAAATATATCTAAACCTATAAAACACATACATTTCTTCTCTTCTCAACACATTATATTGGTGAATTAGTTGAAGACCTACAATGTATTACTATAAATCGATCGGTAACATAGTCGACTACTCTTGGATTGTAACTATGTTATAAAGGCAGACAATTTTTTCGTATATAATTTTGCTATGAAGTTAATTAATTGAAAGTCTGCACTTTTCGATAAAACTCGTACCTAAAATGTATACATTAAATACTTTGTTCTAAATGTTACATGCAGGATGCAAACTGACAAAGTCCAAAACATAATTTCACCATAAATAAACTCTTTTTTATAAACTGATCTGTCATTTTGACAGCAAACGCACCATCTTAAAAAGAAAAAAGTCTAGTTTTGCACATCATAATATCAAAAAAATACCTGATATCTTCTCTGACATTGTGTTTAGAACTCGACTACAAATCGTTAAAATTTATGATAAAGATGGTTGCAACAAGGAAGTTGAAAAGCCGAAGTTAACTGCGAACAATTTCGCGGACTTTTAATCGGTGTTTGAAAAACTTGTCCGAAGGTTATCAATGTCATGACGGCGCCAAAATGATTGACATTTTCAGCGAAAACCTTTTAAGGCAACTTCTGTTTTTGTTTTTGTTTGTTTTTATTTTTAAACAGGATAATCTTGTAACATACCACTAAGCACTATTATTTGACCAAGTAAACCGTGTGCTGAAATTTTGCTGCTCAACATCTTGTCTATTATTGCTAAATTGAGCCTGTCCGAAAAATGGCGGAAATTACCGATATGCAAAAAGAAGCAAACTTGTATACTTTGTGATGCGGTAGAACACCACCAAATATAACACTAAATTTCCAAACCATACTTTCACAGCCATAAATTTCAACAAATGCTCATCTCCTTCAAGTTCCGTTCATAATTATTTGCAGTTTCTGTTTTATTTCGTTAGATTGCTTAAATATTGTATTCTTTTAAAGCGCAAAGAAAATATGTCATATACACATCGTTCAATCGGAAAAGAAGACAAAAGTAAAATACGACATACTTATATATTAAAATGTATCAAGGGTCTTTATATAAATAGACGGTATGAGTACAGTATAGAAAACCCAATATCAAAGATTATTCTAATATTTATTTACAAAAGAATTAAAAGAGTTATTGCTGTTGCACTTATTATGCAATACACTCTAATACTCGTCCGTGAAAAAAAGACCAGGTATTGAATATTAAAAAAAATGCTGACACGAATTCGAATTCGTACCTGGTAACGGTTAGAAAAGTTATTCCAATAAAAAACAAACTTGCAAAACAAAACTTAGAAGACTTGTTATGTACTTCCTTACCAATGGCAAGCAACTTAACCTAAGTTTACTTGTGGAAGACTTTGGCAATTTCGTGGCACAAAATATGTCGACCTGTGAATTTTAAGGTAATTTTTTTACATTTGATAATTCATTCATTGTAAATCAGGTTAGATGGCTCAATATTCTTAGCGATTACTAAAAGATATATCTTTAATGCTATCTTTTCGAGTTTAAGTATTAAAATAAGTCTTCTCATAAAAAAATGCGAGAGCAAAGTGTTACCGTGTCGGGGAATACGCTACGGCGTGTTATATACCTTGTATATATTTAAAATAGTAAACGGGTGCTGAATAAAAATTATTCTTGATGATCAGAGGGTGATTATTTTATAATAATTTGACCATTATTGGCATGGTTAATATACCGAACGCCTGTGGTCGCTATACTTTAACTGTAACTGAAACCTACAAAATGCCCCGTTCCGTTCAATGATTTGAATATACATGTAATTGTAGTAGTAATCAAAGGAGTCTCGCACAATTGTCATTGTAACACGATATGTTAAACCAAGACACCAGGATTTACGTCATAACGCATATAATGTTTATAGCGACAAGATCGATATTAATACCGATTAGTTCTTTTAATTTAATTTTTGAGACCATGCTAGTAATGTGTACCTTTCTTAAATTTTTATTCTGTTTGAAAATGGACCATAACACAAAAGTTTATTTCCTACTGTAAAATCATACGTCATACAGATAAATTGTGATAAAACAAATGTGGATGTTTATGATGTATACATCTATAGAATATTCCATGACTTCGACATAGAGGTAAATCTTTACTTATGTATTACCAAAAGCAAACAAAACTGTCATTTTAGTTTAAGATTTGTCCATGAGTTTAAATTTATGTTCAACTTAAGCTTCTTTAGTGGCTACGAAGGCGGACTAATTTTAACGATATAAGAGGTCAATGTGCACTTGCGCTGATAAATAACCATGACTGCAAACCGACCGATTTTACAAACTTATTTTACATACATGTCGGTATTTGCGTATCTTTACGTATCAACCGGTTATATTCAAAACCGTGTCGGAAATCGAACTGACTATTTTCATGTTATCTACTGCATCATAAAAATTCGTTATATAAGAAGGACAGGCAATATTAAATAATAGAAAATGAAACAAATAATTATCTATGAATAAAAGTTAATTACATTTAATTTAATAATGATGGAACCAGAAATAAGAAATATTTTCTTTACTAAACCTTGCTTTGTTAAATAATAATTTTAGAAATATAGAGATCTCTGACAACTGCTAGTGGTGTACTTAACCTTTAACGCAAAGTGAATTGAAATAGACCATACGAGGCTATTCTAATGTAATAGCAAATAGTCTTGTCCGATTTAAAAATGGAGGGGAAGCACAATGTAATTACAGACAGCAAAGAAATAATTTCAACACGCAAAATGACCTTTATATGATGGTTCAGATACAATGTGTGATGAGTAATTGCATATTTGTCATTTTGTCTAAACTTTGCTTCTAGTTCAGTGATCTCAATAATACTGTTTACTATCGTTTGTTTATAATATCTGTGTAAACCTCTAAATTAAAGTTAATCTTTCTGATATCAAATGGAGTTGTCCGTAGAACAAAATGTTCCATATACATTTTGCATGTTTTGGAATCTATGGGAAATTTAAAATATTCACGTCTCGGTGTTTCAACAAACACACTTATTCCTTCTCATGGTTCTTCCTTCTCATGAGAAGGAAGAAAAAACCAATGGCGCTAATTGCATATTTCTGGCTTCCAAAACTTTTTTAGCCGTTTTTTTAAATATACTTATTTCGTCTGATGCACAGAGTAAAAACGGGTACAATGAAGACCTAAAGCTACCTTTTGCATTGATTTGACCTAGAATGTGTTTTATGTTGTTATTCATGAGAAATAATTCCCATGTAATAGAAAATTAAAAAAGGGATAAAATTAAAAAAAAACAAAAGCAATTCTAGTCAAGGTATATAACATCAAAGTATGTAAATTATTGGTATGCAAGTTCTTGGTGCCACAATTTTGCACCGTGTGGTAATATCGTCGGGTTTTTGCATAGAATCGATGCAATAAATATTTTTCTATTAAAAGGACTATGAGGAAGTCCTCATTTACTCGCAAGATACCACAGTAAAGCCCAAACTTAAATTTAAGACTGTCATAACATATACATTATAGTCTGATATGCACATTTATAATACATTCTTTTCATTCAAACATATCAATACACACCATGGAGGTTTTATGCGGAAGATGTATACAAAAACACTTTATCGTATAATCATGTAATCTAATTTGTTATAAAACCTAGGTGATTCACTGGCATTTTCAATAAACGAGTTTTACAGCAATAAATATTAAAAAACATGACAAAATATTTTGGTTTATTTTTTCCTTAATTTTATGTAAAGAATGACGGGATTTCTACAAGTTCAATTGTCTTACACACACGTCTACTACACGGAAAAATTGTTTTATTTGGAGTGTCCATTATATCCACGTGATGTTAAATCTTCCTTATACTATTTACATTCAAGTGTTTTTTCAGATTTATATATATCAGCCTCGACAAATTACAGCGGATAACGAGACATACTTGAAAAACATCTTGACACTGAAAATAAAATAACAATCAAAAGAATGAATGTAACTATTGTTTAATTATTTAAAGTGAGTAAGGCATGACAGTGTTTCCTGTTGCAAAGACAATATATCAAAAGTCGTTTGAATAGATGAACTTATAATTTTTCTTCAGTTCATTTCCTAAGTGTTGTGTAGAGTAGAAATATGATAAAGCGGTTGTTTTTGTCCGGGTTCAAGGTTATAATCATTGTGATAATTTGTTTTATTATTTTAGGGTAGTATTTGCCATTGAAATCAGAAATATATTCTACATAACAAACATACACAATATATTTATAAGGAGTTTTACGGTAACATAAATAAATTCGCCAAGAAAAAAAGTAAAAAATGGTAAAAGCTTTGGTAACAGCACTATGAATGATATGGGATTTTATCTCACTAAATAAAACCCCAGACTTTCATTTAAAAACATAATCTATAAAAACAATTTGTCAGAGTCAATATTTACAATATATAAATAACATATGGGTTTGTGGCTAACAATAAACTATCATCCCGAGAAAAATACTGTAACTCGAAGTGTTGAGAAGTTATTTTTCTTTTATTCTTGAAGCAAGTGGTGATATATACCAGTCATAAACATACATTAATCTGTGTTTTATTTAGAAAACAAAACACGAACCCATTTGTACTGTTACAAAATCTGATCCTTCTGTATACAAAAAAATTCTTCTCATGGTTTTTGATAAAGTGCATTAATAAGGATGACATCCTATGTCTGTCCACCATATATATAAAATTATGTAATGTTTTACTGATTAAGAATTGTTAAATAATCCTTTGTTGCATGCTTTAATTGTCAGCATGTTCCAGTTTGACACATAAATCATGTCAGGATTATTCACATTGCATTTCAATGATCATACAGTGGTGAAGAACCGTGCAAGCTATTAAGATGTACATACATATCATCAATACTTATGTTACTATGATCTATAGTAGGTTGTCTGAATTGCGTTCTCACATTTTTTCCAAATGGATTTTGGGTTACATTTTGCTAATTTTGACACTCGTTTTCTCTCTGTCTTTTTTAATAAACTTTTACATCTAACTTTTATAGTCATATAAACTTGTCTTTATATTTCTAAAAATACGCCCCATTACGGATAACAATATATTCTAAAAATGGTGGCGGAAATTATCGGATGCGTTACGGTAAGAACGACTTTCTTAATCAAGTTTTTTTATCAAAACACAACTGAAAACACATTTTGTTGTGTTAATTATAATCTACATATTAAAATCTATTTTAAACAAAAAAAAACATGCATATTCTTACACATAGACCTACAGGTTTACCCTGAACAAAATATCTCGAAATTAATTATGGAAATTCAAAATTTAGAATAATTTAATTTGGTTCTGACTTCAATAATGTAATAAATGCCTAAATTGTATGCAACAGGTAACCACTTTTTGGTGTCCAGAACATATAGGTATCTATGGTAACAAACAGGCGGACATAGCGGCCAAGGCAGGCCTTAACACCAGCAGTGTAGCATAACCTATATACCACTCTCCCCCACTGAAGTGTATTTAATAATACGCAAACATGTTTTAACAAAATGGCAGAACCAAACGTATAACAGTCTTCCCATAATTTAACACGTAAACACTTAAGCAGGCATTAAACGACAAATAAAATATTGTAATAACCCCCCAATTTATAAAATTATTAGCCGGCAAAGGCCGGACACAATCCAAGTACCGAGCAGTATGGGTCAGTATATTGAGAAAATGGACCCAGTTTGCCTTCTTTGTGGAGTGAGATATGGTTCTGACCACCTATATGCTCTCAATATGCGTCCCAGATGCGGGGACTGATTGGCAGCATTGGATCAGTGGGGATTGGATTTAGTATAGGCAATATTTTAAATCCTCCAAAAAACAATCATGTATAAAGGGCTCTGAAGATATTCATTCTAGAGTGAAAATAAACTAACAAATTATGAGGTACAAACTTTTAATGTGCCCGTGTCGCCCTCAGTTAATATGAAAATATATAACCCATAAATTATTTAATTCAAAATATAATATATTTTACTCAAATATCACCTAAGTATATATTTATATAAATTCATGACAACAGGTTAATCGGGACCCAGTTTCTTAACATAAGTCGCTTGCCACCTGTTTAATTTTATTAAACCCATTCAGTATTCACCCTATTTGGCCCATCCTTTCTTAATAATGTAACTAACTCGACTATGAGATAAATAAATTAAACCTAATACTTAACCTCTAATATATTGTAATAGAGTAGACAAACTCAATCCAATTCATCCTTATTAATCAATAACTATATTTAGATACTTTGAAGTACACAAATTATTTCAGTAAGAAAAAAATGCTAAACAATTTTCATATGATACCTAGCTATTCAAGAAATCGCACCAAACACTTAAATAAGGGGTAATTTTACATAAATTTTAACCTCCTATAAAATGAAACAAATTGAATATACAACATCAACAAAGTGATTAATCTACTCTCCCCTTTGCAATAAACAATAAATAGCTAACATATAATAGAAAGAGCATCTAAACACGAGGCTTTCTGATTTGTACGAGGGGGCGTAGCCCACGAGTATTAATCAGATTGCTGAGTGTTTTGATTCTTTCTCTTTTGTATCATAGTCAAACATAAAAACACTTTGTCACAATATGAAACTCAATGAACGAAAATCTGAATATGATATTTTTGTCGAATTCCCGACTTTTCCGCCATAATAAGTAAACCCCAGCAAAAATGAGCCAATCAATGGGCATGCTCTGGAGTGCAAGTAACTAATACCTGCACGTACGTATACGATTTAGCTCTGACACATCTTTAACCCAAAGGTTATCAACTTATGATACAACTTCTATTGTACAACTTTTCTACACATTTCAAATATAATGTAAATATTATAATATTAATGAAAAAAGGACATATTTAGGCTACAGTTGAGTTCACACTAAAGGTTACGCAAAGTGCCCTTGGAGTGCACTAATGTGCACTACTTGTGCACTTCAAAGTGCACTTTGAAGTGCACTTCATAAGTGCTTTTTGAAGTGCACTAGACCCTATTATATGCATAAAGCAGTCACTTTTTCTTTCAATGTATAGCTATTAGACTTTTACAAAAGAAAATAGATATCTGTATAAAAGTTTTTCATAATAAATTTGTAGTTGTGAATATTTGTTTTTGTAAAGTATGGTGTATAATATTAGAACAATATTTTTTCAAGTAAAAAAATTTACTGATTTTGTACTTGAAAACTTAATAGTTAAAATTTATTAAGTAAATATAAATAATTATTAATTAAATATTGATAAGTGCAAATAAATAAACAAACTTAATTGATATTTAACATGATTCTATTTTATCATAATATGGTAATGATATATGAAACCTTAAAATGCTAATTTGACAAAAGATCATTTTCTGGGGGGATGGAGGGGGGGGGGAGCAAATTATACCACTAAGTTTCTTCTGATCTTACCTTATGGTTTTTTTAGTTAAAGTTTATGATTAAAAGCATTAATAGCCTTTAATAAGAATTAATTAGGTATAATTATGTTTATAATTGGCCTAAATTTTGTCAATTTTATCTTATTATCTCTCTTACCTTCTCAAACTGAGATTCACATACGATCTATATAAATGATATATGTTATTCTGAAAATAAATATTTATATATTATAGTGGTATGAAGGAAATGTTGATTAAATATTGATCTGTGTGGATAAAGTATTGATATGTGCCCGTGGGACACAAGTATACTTAAACTGACCTGGATATTAACAAAAGATTAGAAAATCTTTCAATTCCATTTTTTGAGACGACAACTGGTTTTATTTTTCCTTTTAATTTTTTTTTTAGGTTTTAAATTATTTAAGTTTTTTGTACTACTTGTAATGAATCTATTGCACCAACATCCAGAGAATACGGTATTTACAATGCCTACTTAAATTTATCATCTGCTAAAAATATGTTATTTACCCTAGGGGCTCTCTTATCAGCAGGGTACAATATAAAACACCAATACACAGCATGACTTTTGACACTTTACTCTTCTGTTACTGTTTTCTGTTCTTGTATTATGTGTCATTTAAAAAAAGAGATATACATAAAAGTGAAAAGTAAGTTGCAAAAGTTTTAAAATCATGTATTTGAATATTTTCTTTAATATGTATTATGTTTTTAATGTGTTAAAACTGTCAAGGCAAATTTGTCAAATCTGTTATAGAAAAGTTAAACATTTCCCAGTTCAGAAATTAAAAGGCACTGCAAATTTTAATGCAGAATGGCAAGAAATGTGGATAAAAATTTATATGAGGTCTTTGTATCTTTGTATCTTTGTCTCAATCAAACCGAGTCTGCAATTCTTATGTTATTTTGTTGTGATTAATGCTTCCGAGGGATCACTTTGTTTCCAGAATTTTGTACTTCACAACAGCAGGTGTCAAGTGCCGTGTGGCAGCCGTAAAAAGTTGCCCCGTACTTCACTTCAGTGTTGTTATATTTTCTGGTCCTTCGGGATCATTGATGCCAGCACTATAAAGTGTTGAGAATTGAGTTCCGCTCAAGCCGGTGCTAGGGGGCGTGAGGGATGTTGCACATTTCCATTATCCCTCATGTACAGACTCAATCAAACCGAGTCTGCAATTCTTATGTTATTTTGTTGTGATTAATGCTTCCGAGGGATCACTTTGTTTCCAGAATTTTGTAGTATAGCTAACACTAATATTGATTTAAAACCAGTTTTTAATGAAATATTAGATAATTCCACTTCATGGACGATGATGACAATACTATCTTATATGCACTTATGCAATTATGATTATTTTTATATTTGATTATACAAAAATCATTTATCTATGTATAACAGTCGCTCTCAGAAAAATACAATACAAAGCATGACTTGAGACTTTCCTAGAGCTGTCATTGATTCATAGAAAAGCATATTGACGATACATCGATATCAGATGATAAATATCAGCGATACTCCAATATATCAATATATAACATACATATTTCACTTTCATACCTGGAAAAAATGTGGATACATATTTGTATGAAGTCTTTCTAAAATAGCTAACACCGATATGAATTTTAATCGAGATTTTAACCATTTAATGTTTTTAGAAAATTCCAAATTCATTAGCAGAAGACCGGTATAATGAAAACAATCGCTCTCAGAAAAATACCAGTACACAGCATGACTTTTTCCTCTTTTATAAAAGTATGTCCTTTATACATTAGATTTTTAATATTGAAATCATTATTTATGCTATCGAATGTATTTCTTTTATGGATAATATGATATTTTAATCATTTATATCGTTAAAAATTATGCAAGCATTACACAGTTGAATATTAATTCATCACAGTATATCTATTGTTTTAAAATCAATGTTTTTATATTCTCTTTCAATATTGAACATAAGGAATTGTCTTCAGGTTATATATTATAAAAATCATATTTTACCTGAAATATAAACCTTTCCTTGTTTTGTTTGAGCTTAAAAAAATGTTTATGTTGGTTAATAAAAATATGATTAAAATGAATAAAAATATATATATTTTAACTTTAAGCTTTAACATGCTAACATCAACTTAAATGTTAAAACTGCTAATTTTAAAATGTCCTTATTTATATTCATGAAAAGGCCATATATCCCCCAATTCGCAGGCTTCGACATTGGCGGTGGTCGCATTGGTCCGAGACCACCTGATTTTGGCAATGACCACCTATTTTTTCAGGCAACTGGTCCGTTAGACCACTTGAATTTTCAAAATGATGCAGGGCTCATCTGGAAGAATGGTTATTTGGTCGAAAAACGTGTTCTGTAATTGTTGTTTCAAACCATTTCCCCGATGTACAGGTACATGTTCATTCATCTCATTAGTTCCAAAGGATCTGAAAACATCCATAACTTTTTATTAACCCGCTAACAGTGTAGTTAAAAAGTAGAAAATTCAAAATTAATTTAATAATTCAAGTATAAAATGTCTTTAGTTCTGCATTGCATTTATGACATTATATCACTATGGGATATCGGATAAAAACATGTATAATGGTGCAAACAAAGGCAAATGAAAAATCAAATATCAAATATCTAGTAATCTTTGGCTTCTTTTTCAAACGATCAGAGATCCATCCTTTTCTTATTTTAAGAACTTTAAAGGGTTATAAATAATTTGTCAAAAATAAATAAAATTTCAACAAACAAGCGTGTTTAATAAATTCGTGAGGAAGATAAGCTCAATTATAATGTAGGATTTTTTCTGTTTATCATTAATATTTCATAGTTTCAAAGACAAGAATATAATAACTTAATAGTTTAATCAAAATTGTTAATCTATTAAAAGCATATATCATTCTTATAAGATGTACCAGGAAACAGCAATGAGTCTTTGAATTACAGTGACCTAGTAAACACCCGACGTTGACACAACGTTGGATCAACGTTGAAACTTGATCGCGACGTTGGCGACCTTCATACAACGTTACACCGACGTTGAATCCCCGACGTTTAACAGACGTCTCATTTTGACGTCGATTCGACGTCGGGTTTTGGACGGTAATCTGACAATAGCCTAGTATAGGTGATTTAATTTTTAAAACCTAATAAATAAAATCAAGGGTGGGAAGATTAGTGGGAACTTAACTGTAAATGTTTAACTATTTTGGGTTAAGTCGAACAATCTTCCATCAATATTCATGTAGTCAGACGTATGTAGCATAAAATAATCCTAATGTATCCCATAAATAATAACAAAAAAAACTGCTTTTAGTAAGGCGGGGGTTCAGAGACTCCTATGCTCTCCTTCAGGTCCATTCCATAGGTTCGGGGTGGGGGCGGAATTTCTTGGGCACCCCGCGGGCGCCTTTTTCATCAGGAAGGGGTATACTTGTGGGGAGGGGCTCTGGTTGACTCGAGGCCCAATGTTCACCAAGATTTAAGGATCAGTATCAAGGTCAGTATCAAATTTAAAAAAAAACTAAAATATTCCCCATTGTTTATAATTATAGATTTAATATTTGAATTTAACTTGATAAAGCTTGGCATGAAATAACATGTTTATGCAATTTTAGAATAAATTTATTGTTATTTTTGCAAGATACGGGCATTTTACAGTTGATCCAAAAATAGATTTGATCCGATTATTTTTGCATTTGTTTTGTAATTCTTTGATATTATCCGCAATTAGGTTGGTTTCTATGCAAATCAGTTTTTTGTTACATTTTGAATATGTGTATTTTAATAATAGCCAAATACGATAAGTTTTAGTATGAAAATAAAATCAGGATCACTTGATCCTGATCCTGATCTTTTCTTTGTGACGACGTCGGCGACCTTCAATACAACGTTCACCGACGTTGCGTCCACGACGTCTAACAGACGTTTCATTTTGACGTCGATTCGACGTCGGGTTTTGGTCTGTGCCTTGGTGTGCCTTGTTCCCCTGCTAATCCAAAATAAAAAATCTACCATATATATCGAACAATAAATTTAAAGTTTATAAATTTCAATCAACAACAGTTTATAGACTTTATTTGCGTTAAGACTTTGATTGTTTACATTATGAACACTAATTATTTACCATGATTTACTATAGATACATTAAATAATATTTTAAATTTTCTATATATTTGGTTTATTTATTAATTTGGTTTGGTGAGAAATTATAAAAGTATGCATAATACTTGAATTTATATTAAACTATTAACTGTTTATCTATATCACAGTTGTTTGGAAGCAGTCAACATTTAATATTGAAATAGTCATAGGACGGGTTTTATTTTTGATTTAACGATCAGAATTATTATATTGTTACAGATACTAGGGATGATTTGGTAACTTAGAAAATGGCAACCACAAGTATAGGTCAAACTTCGTCGACATGTGCGGAGCAGAATCGTTGCCACCTGTTTCGTCTGCAAATGCTGATTATAGACGGAGGACTACTGATACTAAGGAATATTTTGGATAAGAAACTTCAAAATTCCTCTCTAAGCCTTAGCACATTTTTACAACAAAAAAGGTTAAAACTAACCAATCTAAGAGCAAAAGGAAGAATAACACAAGTACAATATGATGTATTGTTTCCATCAGGCGGCAGTGGTCCCTCCACCACCGACCTAGACGTCACGTTAATCATGTTTCTGCTTAGGAACTTCAAGTCATTTGGTATGAATAAGAATTTCCAGTGGAACTCAAATCCTGCACAAGGTGATACTTCAATTGAGGCTGATATGTTTCGTCTGACAATGTACAGGAACGAGGTAAATGAGAATAAGATCATTAGACAGTTAGGTTTTAATGGTTAGAGAGCTTGTGACATCTTGTTGTGAACAAAAATAAGTTTCATTACATGAAGTTTAAATTATAACGTATAAAAAGTCTTTCTGCTCAAATAGCTAGTCGATTTTAGAACTAAAACTTCTAAGAAAAAAATCAATAATGTTTTTTTTTTATATATTTTGTTTGACTAATTAATAACTTATGTAGTAAAATTATGTTTCAGATGCATGGTGTCTAAAACATTAAGTTTAACTACGAAACTTTTCCATTACATGCCATATATCTAAGAGTGGCTATATAATTTGAGATTAAGTCATCGGTGCTTACATAACATTTTCTCTTTTATGTCACTCCTTGCAACTTTTCATTTGACACCAATATATTTTACATTTTTTACTTTAATTAGCTAAGTCATATATCTTCAACAAGTGGAATTACACCGAATATCTTCACAAAAAAGTGGACGGAGATCGAACAGGTTAGGATGGTATTATATCGTTCATTTATATCTCATTCCTTCAGTTTTGTGTATAAAATTTTATGTTCGTGCTAAGTTATATACCATAATAATAAAGTTCTGAAAGTAATTTAATTACTTTACAGGCAATCAAAAAGTTTAGTCAAATAACGAATCGGCAATTTACAAATAAAGGCTCAACACGATAAGAAATTAATCGCATGGCCCCTTTTATTTCTTTATAAAAATTGTGTTTATTAATAAGTACTTTAAGAAGTCATTTGATCTGATCAATAAATTTCCAAAATAATTTTTAGGGTAATATACATACAGTTTTATGTAAGAAAATCATCTTAAGCAGACTTATTATTTTAATAGATGAAAATATTCCGAAATCATTTTCTTTTAATCAAATACATTTGATATTGTCTAGTATTGTATTTAGAACGGCTATATCATGTTATACTTAGATCAAAGTTAATTCATTTAATGCTTAACTTAAAGATTGCGGCTTGTCTCGTGCAAGGTTTTCTTGAGGAGGTGTAAATAGCAGATAATATTGTCTGTAAGTAACAAACATAACACAACAGAGAGATTATAACATTAAGCATTATATGCAGTAACACAGGCTATGATAAACATGATAGAAGTTCAAGTGTACAGTCGTTCATATACAATGTATGTTTTGGTATAAGATTTGGTATGGACATTGATGTTAGTAATTGTGTATTTTTCCAGGTTCTTTTGAGGTTGAACTCGAAGACGACTCCCATTCAACATCTTCAAAAGACCATTGATGACTTTAAAGTAAGTCCACTTGATCCAGAGGCAGAGAGAAGAGTACAGAAGGCCATAGACAGTTGGCAAATGTTAGAAAAAAGTGTTGAAGCTGAATTAAAACTTATAAAAGAGGACACAAAGGACATAAAACATTCTGTAGATAGTCAGGCACAGAGTATTGATGAATTAAACAGGAGGACGTTTGAACATGATTAACAAATACAGGAATTAAAGTTAAAGGAAGAACCTAAAAAGGGTACATTTTTGACGGTCTTAACATTACCATATTATGACAGGCGATCTTTTTATTTCAATATTTGGAAGTGTTAATAGATATTTTCAAAACTAATAATTTGAAAACTATTTTAAATTCAACAATGAAACACGGTAATAATATTTAACGGCTTATATATATCAATATAATTTACAACATCTTCTGTCATCATTACAATTAAAGCATTTACGCATATAACTTTGATTATTATTTATACATTCGAAATGGCAGCCCCTTCATTACCAAGAAAGTTTCATCAGTATTGAAGCATTTTTTCATAGCAGTTTGAATTTGTAAAAGGAGGCTTTTCAGTGAAAACGGCCATTTTTTAAAAATATTCTCATAACAATATAATTCTTTTTTTTTTTAAATATTCTTATAACAATACCATTAAAACTCACCTTTTCAACCTTTGCTATTTTCAATTTATTTTGATTACTTTATTTTTCACGGAACCAGACCTTTCATGTGATAAATAAATTAATTCAAATGCAGATAATATTTTTTAAAGTTAAGCTTCTTACTGCATATATCTATATTCAATATATTTTATTTCTAAATGTAGATGATACAGCAGAGACAGAATCAATGCGACTTTCTCAATATGCAGAGTGGAAAAAAAGTAAGTAAATGTTCTTAATGTTTTAATAAAATATTTTAAAAGATGTTTTGTGATATTAAATGAGTAATTTGCGGTGCTCAAGTAAACTTTTGGAAACGGGGGAGCGGGCATAGATAGTGAGTTACCCCCACCCCTCCTCACTCACTTTCATGGCTTTCTTATAATAATCCCCATGCGCCCTCTTGTTGAGAGAACATAGGGGCGGTATAATTGGGGAGGGACCGGGGCAAGGCCCCTATTTTTTCCACCTTAAGTTGTTCTAACAATTCTTTATAGATCAGGGCAGAGAGCCTTCCACAGTTCACACTTTTTGAGCGGGCTAAGGACATTATTTGTGTCCTATCACATGCATTGTTTCAAATGTAAGATTAAACTATTTCATTTTTATCAGCTAACCTAGATAATTTGAAGAAGTGACATACTTTCATGTCGTTTGATTTACAGCTATGACAGTTGGACAATGTCCATAGTTAAGGGTGAAGAAATGAGCCTTTATATCATCAGTTTCTGTTTATTGTCTTGGTTACAGCTGCAAACATTCCATTCAAATCTGACATATAGATATGTAATTAAAAATTGAAGGCAAAATTCGAATTTTGTCATGGTACGATTAATTCTGACAGAGTTTTGCCCCTTGATGGAATTTTCAGTGTCCGTTCATTATCTTATTAACGCTTGTACACATTCAACTAAAATCTGACACATGGATACGTCAAAGAAATCCGCAAGTCAATTTTAAATGTTGTCATTGTTTCATGACTTATGGCAGAGAAATGTCCTTTAAAAATCAGTTTCCGTTCATTATCTCCAAAACAGTTGTACAAATTTTACTCAAATTCAGTCATAACATATGCAAGTCAAGCTTGATTTTGGTCATGGTTTAATGATTTTTGACAGACTTTGCTTTTACTTTGAAAAAAGAAGAAAATCTCAGTTTCCGTTCATTATCTCCCAATCAGTTGTACACATTCAACTCGAATTTGACACGTTTGATGATTTTTGACAAAGTTATCTCTCTTGAACTTTGACAAAAAAAATAAGATATTTTAGTTACCGTTTATTATCTCCCCAACAAGTGTACACTTTCAACTCAAATTTACATATAGAGATACATCTTAGTCATAAGCAGGCTGAGTTTATATTTGCCATGTTTTGTTTATTTTGGACATAATTATCTCTTAATGTAGGATTTGTTTCCTTTTTGAAATTGTCAGTTTCTGCGCTCTAAATTTGTGGAAATCTTTGTATAAAGTTGATATCGCATGTGCAATTATACCTGAAAATACAAGTCATGTTACAGTTTAATTATGGTCAGATGTTTTTTTACAGATATCCCCCTTTTACTTGGAAAAGATTTAAAAATTCACACTTTGAAATCATTATCTCGGCAAATATATCATAAGTATTCATCAGCCAGCGATGGGGATATATTAGTTTTGCTTGTGCGTATCTTCTGTGTTCTTGAATCAACAAAATTACACTGTTTTCAGATTTTCCAACAAGAAAGCTTTTCCTATGTACAATATTACCGAGCTTAAAGGAATAAAAATAAATGTTTAACTTAATTGAGTGTGACATGTTTGAATATAATATTTTTTTTATCCTTTTTTAAGTTACCCTATAAAAATTCTGTCAATGAGCCGGTCCTTATTCAAATGACGGGAACCAAATTTGGACAGAGAACCAGGGGTATGACAAGAATATGCATGGAGATTATTTTGGCGCATTGGGCGCTTATTCATGAAAATGATAAACGTTTAAAGTAATATTTATCTTAAAAATCATATATCACACTGTCGTAATATTTATCATTCTGGTTGGTCATTATAAGTCACAAGGTCAAAGGTCACAGGGACCTCTAATAGTTTCGGCTCATTATCTTGAAAATAATTTATCACAAAGTCTTCATATTTCACATATAGAGTAGACATAAGTAGTTAATGATCCCTATTGATTTTAGGATCCTTGTTCATACGTCAAAGTCACGGGGACTTTAATGCCAGAATCGGTTTGGCTCATTACCTTAAAAAGTATTTATCACTTAGTATTTATATTTCACATATTAATTGGTATAACTATTTGATGATCCCAATCAATGTTTGGTCTTCAAGACAAAGGTCAAGGCAAAAGGGACCTTTATTATTTAATATCCGTCCGTAGATGAACTGCATGGTTTCCGCTGACCATCCTAAAAGTTGTTTATCACAAAATCCTCATGTTTGAGATTCTAACTGGTCATAATTAGTAGATGTATCCTATTGACTTTGGGTCAATAAAAGGACAAGGTAGGTCATAGGTGTCATTAATATCAGAATGGTTTCCAATGATTATCTTAAAAAATTATTTGTCACAAAGTCTTCATGTTATAGATACTGATTAGACATATGTTTCAATAGTGAATTATCCCTATTGATTTTTGGTCACTAGTCAACGATCAAGGTCACAGGGGCTTAAGATTTTACAATGGTTTTTCGCTCATTGGAAATCATTTATTACTTAGCCTTGATATTTCTCATGTTGATTGGTTATAATTAGTTGATGACTCATATAGATTTTTTGATCGTTAGGGCAAAGGTTAATGTCAAAGGGACCTGAAATGTCAGGATGGTTTCTTCTTATTTTTCCTCAAAACTGCTTGTTATAAAGTCTTTGGTTATATTTTAATTTTTGCTGATCAACACTAATCAAAGTCAAAGTCAAGGTCGCAATAACCTGAATGTTAAATTAGTTCCGCTTATTCTCTTGACACCAATTAGTTACTAAGTCTTCATAAATTACATATTTGTTGGTTATAACTAGTAAATGAGCTTTAGGGGCGTAAAACTGCGGAATGGTTTCCGTTCATTATCTTAAAAGATATATATCATTAAGTCTTCACATTTCACATATTGATTGGCCATTACTAGATGATGACCTTTATTGATTTCAGGTCACAAGGTCAAAGGTCAATAGCACGGTATCCTAAAATATACAAGTGGTTTGCAACTAATAGCTGTTTAATAGTAATTCTTAACTAAAGTCGAAGTTGGTATGATCATTTGTGAGGGGTTATTTGGTCAAAATTCAAGGTCTAAGTGACTTGATATGTCAAATATTTTCCGCTCATTATGTATGATGAAATCTATTAATGGCATGTTTCTATAACATTATTGCCAATAGAATATGTCAATGGCTGAAATGGGCAGCATATATGCCGTTCAACATTTCTTAACTTGAGTGATATTTTCCCTTTTGATTGAGGTGGCGATCAGTGGGTCAAAGTCACTTGAGCGAAAAATTATACAATTTATAGTTATACTATTTTGCCCATACAGTTATTTATTGACGTATTTAATATTTGGTAAAATGATAATATGCATAGTATTTTTTTGTCTTGAGTTTGATGTCAATAAGGTCCATGTCACCCGTACAAAAAATGGTTTTCACACTTTTGCCCATAGATATATTCAATATTCGGAAGGAAGATAAATTGCATGATATTCTTCCTTTTGATTCTGGTGGGGTTCAGTGGGTCAAGGTTGCCAATTAAAGATGTTTACACAACTGTGATACAGTCTTTATTCTTTATTGTATTTTAATATTTGGTAAGATGATAACTGATGATCTTATTCCTTTGGATGGAATTATTCGTCAGTTTGGTCAATGCTAACAGTGCTAAAATAGATTTTTACACTTTTGTCCATATATCCTACATTTATGGACATATGTCATTCTTATTTTGTAGGAAGATAACTTGATGGGTATGCTTCCTTTCGATTGATTTAGAGGTCAGTGGGGGTAGGTCATTGGTCCAAATAATATATTCTACACATTTGTTGATTCAGCCTTTAATTTTAGACTGACATTTTCATATTTGAAAGATTGATAATTTGCATCCTTATGATGGGGTCGGTTGGATGGAGGTCATCTGTGCTAAAAATTAATTTTCACATTTTGTCCATACAGCCTTTATTTATGGACATATGTCTTTCAGTTCTAATTGGAAGATTTGTTGCAGGGTTTTCTTCCTACGAATTGAATTATAAGTCAGTTGTTTATGGTAAAAAGTGCCAAAAAATAGATTTTTACCTAATACATTGGATTGACAATAACTTGGATGTTCCAGTTCCTGGTTTCACAATGTCAATGTTACTTGTGCTATAAATATATTTTTTCACTTTTTATACACGTTTCTTTTAACAAATAGTTCATATTCACAAGGAACATACCTAAGGTGGTCCTTTAATTTTGGATAGTGTTTAAGGCACTGAATACAAGATAAAGTTTTACATTTGTATATCTTTGATAAAGCTGAATATGTTTCAACTTCAGCACAAGCCATACCAATGGCTTGCCAACTTATATTTTCACAATTTCAAAATGCCATGACTGTCAATTAATTTATCTATGTTAAACTTTATAAACTATGTTTACAATTTGTTGGGCATTTTTAGTCCATAACTGAGTAATTGGGTAAAATGTTTTGAAATATTGTAACTGATAAGAATTTCAACCACGGACATTTGTGTTTAACAAAAAAATCTTCATTCCTGTGTTTTCATTTAAACTAGTTGTTTAAAAACGGGAACCTCAAATTGAAAGCTTGAATTAAGAGGTATATTATTTGCAGGTCACAGATACAGTGAATAATGATAAACATACACGTTAGCATTTTCAAATGTAGTGTTCAAAGTGAACAATTTACATGAATGGAATTTTGGCAACGCCCTCCACATCCCAGAGACTCGGGTGATATAATTTTATTCACCTCGTTTAATAATTTCAGTATTGTAACTACTATAGCTCTTATGCAATATCCTCTATAAAAATTATTTCACAAAAGTCATGATTGGCACTAATTATTTCCCCTCAGCAGAGAAGAAGGGGGATTATATGAATGGCTTCTGTCCGTACATCTGTCTGTTATTTATAAATGAATTAATGTTCAATGCGACAACATAGAAATGTGTAGGCTAAATAAATAATATTTAAAAAGATATTCTTGTTTCGTTTCATAATTCAATCACTATTGATTATATTTCACTGGGATTTATCAATCAGTTCCTAATTTTATTTGAGAATAGACATGACATTTCTTACTCAATAACAATAGCTGTTATATTTATAATATAATGGTTAAACAGTTGATCTTGTGCATTTTTTCTAAGCAAATTTATTAAAGACCAAAGCTACCAGACAATGGTTTTAATTTGTAAAAGATTTTAGAGAAAAATGAGATTTTCAATGAATACAGAAAAAGTATTATTAAGATATTTTGTATAAAGTAAAGTTAATATTTTTCAGATAATTCAATTTTTGCTGTATTCGTCTTTTTTTTAAATTAAAAAAAGAAACAGACGAATACAGTTTGTAGCGTTTTCATTGATCTTGTGTTTGCCCATATGTAATTTAGGCTATTGTCAGAATGATGGTTGGTAACATGTTTTTTTTTTCAAACTTTATTTATTAATGATTTCTAATTATGTCTCTTTCTTATGAACTTATGACGAATTTCTTTCGCAAGTAATGTAAGAATTAATGATAGCAAGCTTGTCTAGTGTCTTTTCTTGTATATTCAAGAAAAACCCTAAAAATTGAATAGGAATGTGTTACAATCAGTTATAATATATAAATAATTTCTATTTTAGAACTCAAGGATCAACTGATAACATGGTACAACGCCAATCAGAGTACAGTTCCTCTTTCACCACTAACAGATGATTCCCATACACCTCTAGCTGGGTTCTATATTTTGCCAGAAATTGACATACAAACGAATCTCTCAGGTGGAAAGAAAGTAACAACTAGAGTCAAGTCATTACTCGACCTGTTTGCATCGGATAGAAAACGTCAACTGAAAATATATTTATCAGCGATAGCTGGATTCGGGAAAACAGCATTTTCAAAATATCTCACTATAACGTGGTGTCAAGCTCATAAAAAGGATGAAAGCTATAAGCATTTTAAAGAAAAAGAATTAGATGCTTTGTCTGACTTTAAGTTTTTGTTTCTAGTTCTATTGAGAGATTCAGTTAACGTCTGTGATGTTGACGATATGATTGAACAACAAGTCATACAATACCTTCCTTGCTCATCTTCAATGCCAAAAGGTCTTTTGAAGGACATTTTAGATCATGAAAAATGCCTTGTTATATTAGATGGACTTGATGAATGGTCACATCCTGAAAACAAGTGTACAAAACTCCCTAAAAGTATTCCACATCAATATGAACGTGAAAAATGTGTTATCTTAACCACGACCCGGCCATGGAAGCTTGGAGTCTCAAACTTGAAAACAAATCAAATACACAAAACAATAGAGCTAGTTCAACTTAAAAAAGATGATGTACGGCAATTTAGCCACAATGCAATGGGAATATTGAAAGACGACACTGAAGAAGATGAACTCTGTGCATTTGAAGAGAAAATTAGAAACCATGGCCTTGAAGATATGAAATCTACGCCTCTCCTTTTACTCTATCTTATATGTTTATGGGTTTACAAATTTCCAATAGGAAATTCCGCTGTTGAAATCTATACAGGCATAATTGAGCTCCTTCTTTCTAGAACAGCAACGCTACATGGAAAGTTCCATTCATCGTGTGAAATATCCCCAAGTTATATTCCTGAATGTTTCGAAAACCATACACGTTGCTCTTGTTACTCCACGTTTCTTTTGAAGATAGGGAAATTAGCTTTTTATACATTGTTCAGTAAGATAAAGGAGCACACATTAGTTTTTGATAAAAATATTGCTGAAAAATATCTTAACCAGGAAGATTTGAAGTCAAGTTGTCTAGCAGGAATGTTATCAGAAAGCAAAACGAAAACATTAATAGCTGAAAGTTTTAAAATTTCATTTTCACATAAAACAGTGCAAGAATACTTTTCAGCTATATTTATAAGCTTTATAAGCTTTCAAGATACAAATGAAGTTCAAAAAATCATCTTTGAAGAGTGCAACTGTTTACAAAATATTCTAAACATGTCAAAAGTGTTTGTCTTCATCAGTAATATGAACCCAAAATTAATGTCTGCAATATCAAGAGATTTAATGCCGATGATAAACAATGATGAAAAAACAGGCAAATACAGAACTAATACAGATATTAATCACATGCCTGTGTTACAGGATATACAAGACATGTACATTTCTTGTGCCATAGAAACAAAGGAAAACATAAACCTAAAATTGTATTTACAAGATTTCAGAATCAGTGACAATGCACAATGTCAGGAATTACAACATTTGTGTCAGCAAAATAAAGAAAACATAAAATCAATAATGATACGAAATGTAGATATTTATAGTCTTCAAGAAATTATCAAATTGTTTGCACTCTCTGACTTTCCACTTATAGAGAAATTTTACTATAAGGGAGAAATTAAAGAAGAAGAAGAAGACGAAATAACGAGCTTGTTATTTAATACTTTAAAATGTTTCACTATGAGATCATGTAAATATAAAAATCATGCATTTCATGCGAAATATTGCCGGCTGTCTGCAGAGATAAATGACAGACTGGAAAACTTACAACACCTGGAGTATTTATGTTTAACCTATTTCACTATGACCCACGAGATAATGGAAAGATTATTAATTTTCCTCACTAGCAAAAAGTCAATGAAAGAAATAATATTGTATGAACTGAAATGTAGTGATCATGATACAGATGATATTTCATGTAGATTCAACCTGGACCTATCTCAACATTTACATCTAAGATATTTAGGATTGACCCGAATACCTGTGTCAAAAATTAACATGGATGCATCCTTGTTGGAGCAATGTACTGTAGGTGAATTACATCAACCTGGTGATGCGTCATCTTTTCTCAGTCGACTACCTGCAGCCAGTAAACTACACACATTAATGTGTCAGCATATAAAATCGTCCTGTGACATAGAAACAATGTTGAAAACTTTACCATTGTTACATTACATGAAAGAAGTTTGGTTGTATGGAATCAATTTAGGTGAAAAGTCATTAAAACTTTCACCTAAAATGACCAACATTGAACTTGTAGCCTTGTATTATATAACAATGTCTTGTACAGTGTTAAATGATCTCATTTCTGTTGATCTCATAACTGTTATAAATAAACTACCACATACAGTGACAGTATGTCTGGAAGGTTGTGATATAAAACCAGAAACAGAATTTGAGAACTTTAAAACATTAATAAAAAACTCAGACATTTTTGTGATCACCCATGATGGCACCTTAAAGTCTGGGACGTATAGGTTTGAGTTTAAAACAATTGAAACTACATAGTTACCTTAAATGAACCTGGAGAAAAAATATAGATACGTTACAAGTGAAATAGATACAGTTTTTATATTTTGAGTCTGACTTTTGATCAATAAACCATTTAGATAATTTTATTAGTTTCTCAAAATGTGAATATGAATTGAAACAGAGGTTTTCTTGTTAGGTCAACAAGTACGGATTGATTCTAAATGTATTAAACAGAAGTGTTTTATTTCTACTCGGTTATATAAGGCTATGATACGTACTTGTTGTTCACTATTCATGACCCTAGGCCAGGTACTGTAGGGGAAGTCAGATAAACTCAGCTTTGGTCAACTATATCATGACCAACTCGTTATCTTTTGGGCAACCCGTCCGAACATTTTTATGTACAAAAATGTTATTTATCAAAATTTAAAATAATATCAGTTATTTATTTTATGCTTTTCATTGGATTACTGATTTATCCGTGAAAATTATATTTGATAATTTCACAGTGAAAATTATCAAAATATAATTTCACACTTTTCAATGACGAAACTACTTTTTTAAGATTTTCCCCATGTGGTACCTAAATTTTATTTTTGCTAACAATTCTGACAATGGCATGCTGTTTAAAGAAAAAGCAAAGCTTAAATTGATAAATAACTTAAATATCATAAGTAATTAAAAGAAGAAAACTTACTTCTATTCATTCAAATTTAAATCACCAAATTTCGTCTCAATTTTTTTGTGTCATTTTTACAGTCTGAAAAATACATTCCTTCCATATGCAACTGATGACATTTGGGCATATTGAAGTATCCTAAGAGCAATAACTGTCGTATGCTTTATGTAAAAAATTGAAAAGCAATGAAAGCCATTAGTTCGTAGAACAAATAAACTACCCAGCGTCCCTGAGCAAGTTTCCAAGTTTTCCATTTTCCTAGCTGCTTTTTGAATGATTTCACATCTATCAACTTTTATTTTTTGTCTGTTACAATCCTCAAATATGTTTTCTTTCTTTTAAAAAGGTGTATGACTGATAAATCCAAATGATATCACTCTGAATCAAACACAAATACCCCCCCCCCCCAAATACACAACTTTAAAACACGACTGCCGCTTACATTTAACAAAACCAGGTTTAATATAAAATCGTAGCAAGTAACAGAAATATGGACAGGTTTTACGAATTTAACTTTGTGGTTAGGATACGACTTTAACTGTGGGGTTATGATACGACGTTAACTGTGTGGTTATGATACGACGAAAACTGTGTGGTTGTGATACGACGTTAACTTTGTGGTTATAATACGACGTTAACTGTGTGAAAATGATACGACCTTAACTGTGTGGTTATGAAACGATGTAAACTGTGTGGTTATTATATGACTTTAACTTTGTGGTTAGGATACGACTTTAACTGTGTGGTTTTGATACGACGTTAAATGTGTGGTTATGATACGACGTTAACTGTGTAGTTATGATACGATGTTAACTGTGTGGTTATGAAACGACTTTAACTTTGTGGTAAGGATTCGAACTGTGTGGCTATGATACGACGTTAACTGTGTGGTTGTGATACGACGTTAACTGTGTGGTTATGATACGAAGTTACTTGTGTGGTTGTAATACGACTTTAACTGTGTGGTAATGATACGAGTTTAACTGTTTAGTTATGATACGACGTTAACTGTGTGGTTAAAATACGACGTTAACGGTGTGGTTATGATACGACGTTTACTGTGTGGTTATGATACGACATTAATTGTGTGGCTGTGATACGACGTTAAAAGTCTGGTTATGATACGACGTTGACTGTGTGGTTGTGATACGACGGTAACTGTGCTGTTGTGATACAACGTTAACTGTGTGGTTATGATACGACTTTAACTTTGAAGTTATGATACGACGTTTACTGTGTGGTTTTGATACAACGTTAGCTGTGTGGTTCTGATACGACGTTTACTGAGTGGTTATGATACGAAGTTTTCTGTGTGGTTATGATATGACATTAACTGTGTGATTATGACACAACGTTAGCTGTGTGGTTGTGATAAGACGAAAAATTTGTTGAAATGATACGACGTTAACTGTGTGGTTATGATACAAAATTAACTGTTTGGTTATTATACGATGTTTACTTTGGGTTATGATACGAAGATAACTGTGTGGTTATGATACGACATTAACTCTGTCGTTATGATACAACGTTAACTGTGTGGTTATGATACGACGTTTACTATGTGTTGTTATGATACGACGTTATTTGTGTGGTTATGATACGACATTAACTTGTGGTTATGATATAAGGTGAACTGTGTTGTTATGATCCGAAGTTTAACGTGGGGTTTTTGTACGAAGTTAACTGTGTGGTTTTGATATAAAGTTAACTTTGTGGTTATGAAACTAAGTTAACTTTATGGTTATGATACGACGTTAACTGTGTGGTTATAATTTCGTCGTTAACTGTGTGGTTGTGATACGAAGTTAAGTGTTGGGTTATGATATGGTGTTAACTTTGTGGTTATGATACGACGTTATCTGTCTGGTTATGATACGAAGTTATCTGTGTGGTTATGATACCACGTTAATTATGTGGTTATGATACGACGTTAACTGTGTGGTTATGATACGATGTTAACTGTGTGTTTATGATACGATGTTAACTATGTGGTTATGGTACGAAGTTTACTGTGTGGTTATGATACGAAGTTAACTGTGTGGTTATGATACGACTTTAACTTTGTGGTTATGATACTATGTAAACTGTGTGGTTTTGATACGACGTTAACTTTTTGTTTATCATAGGTCGTTAACTGTGTGGTTATGATACGAAGTTATCTGTGTGGTTAAGATACGACGTAAATTGTGTGGTTAGGATACGATGTTAATTGTGTGGTTATGATGCGACGTTAACTGTACTGTTTTGATACGAAAATAACTTTGTGGTTATGAGAAGGCGTTAACTTTGTGGTTATGATACGGCGTTAACTGTGTGGTTATGATACGATGTTAACTGAGTGGTTAGGATACGATGTTAACTGTGTTGTTTTGATGCAACGTTTACTGTGTTGTTATGATACGACGTTAACTGTGTGGTTAGGATACGATGTTAACTGTATGGTTATGATACGAAATTAACTGTACGGTTTTGATACGAAGTTAAGTTTGTGGTTATGATACGGCGTTAACCTTGTGCTTATTATACGATGTTAACTGTGTGGTTACGATACGACGTTAACTGTGTGGTTATGATACGACGATAACTCTATGGTTATGATACTAAGTTAACTGTGTGGTTATGATACGACGTTACCTATGTGGTTATGGTACGACGTCAACTGTGTGGTTATGATACGGCGTTAACTTTGTGGTTATGATACGACGTTAATTGTGTTGTTATGATACGACGTTAACTGTGTGGTTATGATACGACGCTATCTGTGTGGTTAAGATACGACGTAAACTGTGTGGTTAGGATACGATGTTAACTGTATGGTTATGATACGAAATTAACTGTACGGTTTTGATACGAAGTTAAGTTTGTGGTTATGATACGGCGTTAACCTTGTGCTTATTATACGATGTTAACTGTGTGGTTACGATACGACGTTAACTGTGTGGTTATGATACGACGATAACTCTATGGTTATGATACTAAGTTAACTGTGTGGTTATGATACGACGTTACCTCTGTGGTTATGGTACGACGTCAACTGTGTGGTTATGATACGGCGTTAACTTTGTGGTTATGATACGACGTTAATTGTGTTGTTATGATACGACGTTAACCGTGTGGTTATGATACGATGTAAACTGTGCGGTCATGATACGAATCTAATTGTGTGGTAATGATACGAAGTGAATTGTGTTGTTATGATACGGCGTTAACTGTGTGGTTATGATACGACGTTAACTGTTTGATTATGATATGACGTTAACTTTGTGGTTATGATACAACGTTAACTGTGTGGTTATGATACGAAGTTAACCTTGTGGTTTTGATACGGAGTTAACTTTGTGGTTATGATACGACGTTAACTGTGTGGTTATGATACGACGTTAACTGTGTGGTTATGATACGACGTTAACTTTGTGATTATTTTACGACGTTAACTGTGTGGTTATGATACGACGTTAATTGTGTGGTTATGATACGATGTAAACTGTGTGGTTATGATTCGACGTTAATTGTGTGGTTATGATACGATGTTTACTGTGTGGTTATGATATGACGTTAACTATATGGTAATGATACGGTGATGATACGATGTTAACTGTGTAGCTTTGGTACGGCGTTAACTATGTGGTTATGATTAAAAAATAAATGTATTAGAGTTTAATTGATCTTAACGAATAATTAAAGTTTCAAAAAGGTGTTACATTTACGAGAAATGGGACTTGTAATCAACGGACTGCTGGGTGTATTGGATACACATCCCAGACATGGGCTGCTTTTCCCTTGAGCAGTACTTATTGGTTCAGGTAAATGATTCAGAGATACTTTTGTAACCTTATATATTCAAAAAGAGTCAAACGTATATAAATATATAAATAATACATAGCATAATTAGAAAATATTGATTCATAAACGACATATATAAGAGCTAGATAGATTGCCTTTAACTTATAATTTCTTTTAGATTACTCGTATTAGAAAATAAAAGTTATGGAAAAAGGGTTAATTTTCCGTATTATTTGCCGTATTATTTGAGATTCATTTCATTTTCAGTCAGCATAATATGTTGACTAGAAAGTCATACTATGGCCATGATTACAAAATTAGGTACTATAACTCATGCAGCTTTACATGAAAACGTTAACTCAATCATTTGTCAAACATTAACAAGGATTATTTTTATGTAGCGTTAACTGGTCATTCTGTGCTAGACATTAATGATATAAAGCATTACGAATGGGTTTTCAGGAAATGTGTGTTAGTGGTATTATGTAATTCTATTAATCTTAACAGAGATGAGAATATATGCAAAATAAACAATGTAGACTCGTCAGCTAAAAATCCGATAGAGTTCGAATAGGGTCATTTTTCTCTGATATATATAGATGACGTAAGAACCTACTTTAATACTTTACTCCGTTTGTGGATCCAACCAGTACTGAGCAAAACATGCGTCCATGTAACCAAATTTAATCCGATAAACATTTGCAATCTTAAGTTTACTGATTTTATTCAAAAATATAAATTACACACATTTATAAATAGTATGTTCTCTGTCATAATGATTATTATATATTTCTAGATTGCGCAATTGGACAGACTATAGTTATACTTTTGTAGTTATAGTTAAGATTTCTACATGGGATGAAAATATTGTACTTGACTTAGTGTCAGAGAAATGTGACACTGGAGGTGATGTGTCATGCCTCGTGCAACAGATGTAGTGTATTTAACGAGTATATATGCCCCATTGCCTAAGATGTTTCATCTTAAATTACTTAGTAACAAATCAATTACACTATATGAATCATCATTTTATTAGAGCGTTTCGAATAATTACATAAAAAAGAATTACACTTTTGTATGTGTTTATGATAATCTATTGCTAGTGGAAAGAATCACTTGGCAACAAAAGAAAATGTCACAAAAATGTAAATTAACTGAAGAAATGATTTTGCTACCTATGTAAAGGCTTAATAAGCCATGACAAAATTATGAACAAGTGATAAAATAAAACATGTCCGGGGCACTGTATTTTTTCCAGTATATAAAACAATACAATTAATCATAATCAATTTTTCTTCTGCTTGTTTTCAGTAGTCAGAGTGCAATACATTTTCTTCTGCGATTAAAGAAGATGTCATTGTTTCAAATTTTGTTTTTCAAAATTGATCAGCAAAGTTTCTGAAATAATGTCCTAGGCAATTTGTTTCCTCGTCAAAGGCAGATAAAGGACCTTTTTATTTCTGGAAACAGGGAAGAAGAAACATTTTCTTCTTCCTGTCAAAACTGAAATGTTTCACTTATTTAATAAAAAAATTTACAGGCTTTAAGATCATGAATAAACGCATTATTGAGTCATGTATACGGTAATTTGACAATAATTCCCAAATAGCCTCAACTCTTTTTTTTTCCGAAAAAGGCGTTTTAAATACATGTTCATGAAATAAGATAAAGGCTTATATATTATTAACACTTAAATTCCTTAGAATTTAACTGAACTACTGGATGTTCTCGCTTATTGTTGATCTTTCTAAGGATAGGAAGCAACTTTTGATTTGACTTATTATCGCACGGCATAGTTATAATTGGGAAAAATGAAGTTTTTAACATAATCTATAGTTTAATCAAGTTGTAATGAAACAGAAATACATTTTTGTTTTTACCTTGACATTTAAATATGTCCTCTGAACTTGTTTTTTTTTTTAATTCTTAAACTACTTTGTCTCTAAAACTACTTCTTCATTATATAATTTACACAATGAAAGTATTCATGATTAAAATCAGATTAACGAAAGCATTATTAAGGATATTTTTAAAGTATGTGAGCATTTGGAAATGGCCATGTATTATGTTTAAAAATCCCATCCCCATTGTTATCCTTATTTTTTTAGTAAGGAAGGGAAGGAAAGGGTTAATAAAATAAGCAATATATATTATATATATATATATATATATATATATATATATATATATTATGAGTGACTTCTGAACATTAAATATGGATGTACATTTCTCTAATCTTTGGTATTTATATCCAGAATATAGAACAGTGTATTAATTTAAAATAATAAAATTAATGCCTTTTGAAAAAGTGTAAATTTTACATCTAATACCTAAAAATATCAATGTTTAAGTTTGTAGATGGCAAGCGCACAAAATTTTTCCTTCGAATTAACTTAGCGAAAAAGTCAATATCTTTATCTATCTTTGCATAATTAGTTTCTTTTATTTGTCAGATATTATAAAAAAAGAAACCAAGTGCAAACGCTTACTTTAATCATTTATCCAGTTATCTGTTGATGCATGTGTCATACTCTTGAGTCAAATGTCAGCAATCGACTAAGCAAGTTTTCTTTTACTTTTTTACTACTGCATATAAATTGTCTTTTCAATCACATTTTCTTATAGATTATTGGAATTATTTATGTAAGTTCTATTATGAAGTTGTCCATCAGATCAGAAAGTTCATGTCAAGAACAAAATCTCATAATCAGTTCTTTTAACGGATATAAATGTACAAAGATCTAAATACAAGGCATCCGGCTCGGTCTGATTGAGTCTGTTCACGCCCCCTAGCAACTTCAGCAGAATTCAACATTTAAACACAAACAATGGTGAAATTTAGAATTTAGAAACTTCCGAAGATGTGTTCATACGGTGGTTATCATGGAACCTTCAATGTGACGCAGTGGTGTCACTCCGTGATAAGTCAAACCTTAACATATTAGCTTCAGATCAAGGGGGAAGATGTGTCTCGTATATATATGTGAGATGTGCGCAACACATCTGTTTTATATACGAGGCAAAATCTTGGCATTGCGTTATATAAGGTGACCCACCATTTCAAACATTTGTCTAAAGTTATATTAAAATCCCACCACTTTTGTAGAAGGTATGGCTAGATCAGTACAATATGTTTATATGATTGAGCCGCGTCACGACAAAACCAACATAATGGGTTTGCGACCAGCATGGATCCAGACAAGCCTGCGCATCCGCACAGTCTGATCAGGATCCACGCTTTTCGCTATCAGTTTCTCTACTTGTAATACAGTTGGTAACCGAACAGCATGGAACCTGATCAGACTGTACGGATGCGCAGGCTGGTCTGGATCCATGCTGGTTGCAAACCAACTTTGTTGGTTTTGTCGTGATGCAGTCCAATTATATTTACTAAGACATTCCGTCTTAATGGTAAACAATTTTGTTTAATTCATTATTTCATTCATGACTATGGAATGCTTTATTTGATAATATTACATTGTCTTTTGTACAATTATTTGAGGTAATTATGTTGTAAACATGTTGAGGTTCATAGGGAAGATCGTTTTGGCGAATGTGTAGCCTCGTGAAATAAAGCCTTTTTTATCATTATTATTATTATTATTATTATTATTATTATTATTATAATAATAATAAAATTATAATTAATATTATCATTATTATTATTATTATTTATAATTGTTTGCTAGGACATGGGTTTTGGGCCGACCCCTAAGTGTGACCTTTGAGCGGCGGACCTGGGTTTGCGTATGACACATCCACCCAATAATGCAAACTATTTCGTAATCCTTCGAAGAATGGCAGAAAGATCTAGAGGGATGCTTGTATTGACGTCCGAACTTTACGCCAAACGTGGTGGAGTAGTCGAACTCACCGCAAGCGGGTTCGACGATAAATGTGTCCATATGACACAAAAGTCCCACTATTCCACAGTCTACTGAATAACAGTTGATGACAGTATGACAGAGACACCTAGTATCGCCACATAATTCCCCTACCCCTTAATGGTGGGGCATAAAAACGACATTCAGTTTTTTTCAAAGCTAAATGATTACCTTACCCAACATTAACAAAATTCAACATGAATTTAATATCCTTAAATATGCTTAAACGAAAATTAAAATATCTTTCATGTAGAAGTCAAGGACAGTAACTTTACAAATATTGAATAAATCCTCTAGCCAATCCCAGAGTTAACTAGAAAGGGTTTTGTCCTGTCAGCAGTTTGACCTATAAAACTGCTCTAGATCTTTTACTTAGTTAGCGGTCATAACTCTACAAATAGTAAATAAATATACAAGAAAATCCTCAACATTTTTTATTTAAATTCGTTGACTCTTTGTCAAAAACTGTTGTACTAATTACGCCACACAAGTTGAAAATTGCAAATACTGAATAAATCCACAAGCAAATTCTCCGCCGCAAATATATCTTCCTTCAAAGTTTTATGACTCTAGGTCGAACATTTTTTGAGCTACGTGGGGTACAAATTAAAATATTCAATTTGCATACTTAGTCAAGGAGCAATAACTCTGACAAAAAAATAATAATCCTCACGAGAATTTCCGGATGCACAACTAAACATGCTGATAATCCGGTAAAATTTATAGACTCTAGCTCAAGCACTTGTTGCGCTTCAAGTGACACAGCTTGAGACTGTAAGAACACATCGACTGGCAGATGGACAGGGATAAATCTTAATGCCAATCTCTCTTAGAGCGGAGGCAAAGCACTCAATACATCAACGCATAACACAACTTTACTTGAATTTAAGTGATTTTTTTTTGTGTTTTTTTTTTTTTAAATATAAGTATTTAAGAGACATCCATTTCAACTTCTGAAACCGTCAAAATGTCATTACATTCCGGCGTAAATCGGTACATTTTTACATCTGTGTAACCAACAGCTCTTAAAATATCACGGATCGGGGTTACAAACACACAACCCCTCATACCACCTTCCACAATGCCAATAGCAGCATAATCATGTGTTCCTTTTATCAAAACTAACGCACCAGAATCTCCGTGTTCTGCAAAAGGATTATCTCCAATTTGAAGAATTTTAATTTGATTTTTAAGATTATATCCAAAACCGTTACATTGTCCTTGCATATCTTTACGTACTACTCCTCCGTACAAAGCAAAGGTCCCCCTTGTGATCCCGGAGCTCATGCCAAATTTGTAAACCACAGTCCATCGCATAGAGTTTGATATTTCACGCACTTCACCAGAGTTAAAGCACAATTGATTTTTTGAATCAAACCCTGAAAATGATACAAAAAGATGATGGACATTAGATCTCTCACCTTTGATCAGTTGCCAGGAAAGATGCAGAAGTAATTAATGAATAAAATCGCATCAATTCGATTTTCTTGTTTACACTTTATACATGAGTTGTAGAAAAATGTGTAAATCTGCTAGTTAGAGCTAATTGTAAAATTTAATTTAAGCGTCTGTGTCTTATTTGTATATTGAGATGAAACCAATTCTAAAACTTTTGTAGGCGGATATCAAACAGACATTCCTGTAGTAAGTGTTCAATATCTACTAGGTAGTTTTGGAAAAAAGCGTTATCATCGCAGTAAGGATTTGCTATATATTTGAAGAAACATCTCCCGCTCGTAAATGTTCCAGGGTAAACTTTCAAGAGGGGCTGGACAATCCTGGCAAATTGTTTAAAAGCATGGAGAATGTATAATTTTTTCGCCATTTCCCAAATGTTTTAATGGAATTGCACCAGTCGTTTCTGAGGAGTATCCAGACAAGCTTCTTAAAACTGGCAAAAATATCACCTTTAGGGCAATCACTCAAACAAAAATCCTTTAAGCAAAAAACTTGTGTAGATTGCACAAGCACTAGACCTATCAAACAATTCATTTATTTGTACAAAGCTGTTGATATTCATAACTGAACTTGGATCCGATCAGTCCTGTGAAGTTTTGATGAAATTATATCAGTAAGGTTTTGAGAAGTAGTCAACAAAACCTTATTGGTGTAACTGCAAACACACAAAAACAACACTTTATGATTCAAGGGCCATAACTCGGCTGAAAATCCTTCAACCGGAAAACCCGTGCAAAATGCGCAAGGAATTGAGAACCAGATCAATTCTGTAAATTTTCATTGAAATTCCATTAGTGTTATAAGAGGAGTATTTTCGGACAAACTTTAAAAATTAAAATTATTAAAGGGCCATATTCTTACACAAATTATTTAATCAGAAAATGTTGACGATATGCGCAAATAGACTTGGTACTTGTCATTTAAGTTTGGAATAAATTGCAGCAGTAGTTTCTTAGGGGTAGTCATGACAAGTTTTCTGACGTACGGACAAACACACGAACGGACAGACAGACAGACGCATGTACTAGGTAATAAGAGACGGGAAACGCCATTTTATAAAACTAAGTCTGATTGATTGTCCTGGGATAAATAAAAAATCTCACCTGCTTCCAAATCATTGAATGCATTAGGAAAACTTCCATCCTTCGGTTTCCTATCGTTTATGGTTATAAGAGCAACTTCTATTCCAGATTCGGACTCACTTCCTTCATTGTAAACAGCCAGAACAACTTCACCAAAAGCTGCCATGCTTTCATTTATAGGCTGATAAGCCGTCTTATTTAAATGTAATTCTTTTGCAGTTTTAAGCCTTGCTAATTCAGCACTATCACATACAACATGTGCACTTGTTATTCCGCATAATCCATGCACTGAATGTTCTATAAAACCTCCAAGAGTCCCTCCAAAAATTTTATTTTCGACTAAAACGTTCGCGTGTATTGCAACGCCCATCTTAAGATGTGTATGGTATTGGTTTGGCCCACCTAAAAATGGTTTGAACTCTCCCTCCAAAACGTCTGTCGGAAATCCATCAATTTCCTTTTCAAATAGTGTCTCATTTAGAGGTATACATCCCTTTACTGAAACATAGAGAGCTATGCAAGGTTTGATCTTAATGTCATGTTTGCTTGACATATAACCTACTGATTTCATCAAGCTTGGTAAAATTACATTCAGATTACTATGCTTTTTAAAAAGATCATCAGCGTTCTTATTTACGCATTTTCTCATTTCTTCCAGAACGGCATCAGCAGATTGAATGTCAAAAGTGTGTGGTTGCATTTCTTTAATAGCTACAATTTGTCCTTCATAACTGTAGTCATTTTCACACGTGATGTAACATTGATAATTTTCTTTTGATACCGAATATCCAGAATTTTTCTTACCCACAACTACAAAAACAATAGACAAATAGCTACTTTGAAGTACATGGTCATTTCGATAGGATGGCCATACATCGATGACATTTTCTGATTTTGCCTTGATATGTTTGCTTATCATAGAGCATATTTCAGAAAATATGTGTGATTCCACTCCAAATGTAAGGCATGCCTTGTTCAGCTGTATTTGAGAAGGTAAAATTTTTCTCTCCATTAAAATTTGTGCTGCTGTTTCACTTCCTTTTGTGATGCATCTACTCCATTCAATTGATTCCCTCTCTTGTTCAAAAAATAGGTAGCCTGAAACAAGTTTTGAAAATTACCTATTATTTATGATGTTTCATTTGTCAACAGATAATTATTATTATTAAAAGCTTATCTTCCAGAAACCGTTGTTCTTTTTACAGTAACAGTGACCATTTCCTGTCCTTGACCCCAGGGGGTTCAAAAAACAAACACAACTGAGGTATACATATAAGCTTGCTTTGATGTATTATCCTTGTGCATTTTCCTTTCTCAATTGGTGAACATGATTTTACATCTCTCTGTTTTGAATATTTTATTTCTCTACTTCAGTCTGTCATTCATTGTAGCACGTTTATTCTTTGTTATTCTTATTATTATATAACACCAGATGTTAACGGTAATTAATCTTTTTTTATTTTACAGTCATACGAAATCTAGCAAAAATTTACATACCTTCATATTGTTGTATTTTGATATCCTTTTGGTTTTTCTCCACTTCAGTAACCCTTTCTTTCACATCTGTCATTTCTCCTTTCAATTGATCAACAACGGCTTCATAGTCCTTCCACTTTTTTATTTCTTCTTGTACTCTTTTTTCTTCCTCTGGATCTAGAGGACAGGTTTTGAAATCGTTAATGGTTTGCTGAATATTCAGAGATGGAGAACTTAGTCGAGCAAGTATCTGTGAAAAGAATTAAACAAAACATATCAACTTGGGGTTGTTTATATATGCATTTAAAATTGAGTTTGATAGTTAATGTGTTTTTCAAATTATTCTCTGTTAGCGCTTTTTCATTAAAGAAAGGAATATGAAGGAAGAAAATAGATAATTGATAATCATATTGTTAAATATGTAACTATACATAATTGTATTTTTTAAACCCAAGGGAAAAATTCCCCTACAATAAAAAAAAAGGGTTCCCAGGGCTAGATACATAAAAATAAAAGTCATGACCCAATTTTTTACCCCCAAAATCATTTTTCCCTTCAATCACCCTTTTTTTGAAAAGGGTCCCCAGCCCTTAATTTTAAAGGGCCCTTTAAATTATAAAATTTTGGGTTTTAAAAATTTTTTAATCAAAACAATTTTAAAAAAGAATTTTTGCTCAAAAACCTTTGTTCGATTTCATTCCACCAAGTTTCAATTTTATATGGGTGTATAAAAGTTGAATTTGATATATGGCTTATCTGAAATAATTTTCAAATAACTATAAGTTAACAGTCCCACGACAGTGTTTTTGATGTGTTGATAGTTTCTTGTTGAAGCATGGAAATAAAGCTTTCGAAAAATGAATGAGCAAGAAATAAGGGAAATAAGAATATGAATAATGCAGGTTTGTGCTTACTTAGTTTAATGCATGTCATAAAAATGACATCCATTATTCCCTAGAGAACAACAGGTGGTTTTAGGAGAATAACAATGGCATTTACAAATGACGCAACCATACAAAATAAGTTGATTTTCGTAATCGTGAACGTATTTGAATTATTTAAAGGCATTGTTGTTATCCTTGAAGTTGAGTTATTACGTAGTCGTTGTTGTAAATGTTATCGTTACCATTAATACACACCCTGTAAATTATTGTAGCAGGAGGAGGGAGAAGGTATAGTGTGGAGGTGTAAGGAGGAGGAGGAGGCCAAACAAATAAGAATCGTTAATAGTTTTTACCCAAAATATTTTTTAAATAAAATTTCTTTGCATATCCGTTTTACGATTTTTGGTTTTCACTTTTAGTGGGTTTTTTGACAAATTTTACAGAGCCCACATCAAAAAAAACACTCAAAAGCTTTTGAAAAAAACTTCATTTCGCCCACAGGTCGGGCCCCGGCGGGATTATTAGATCTAAAACATCCTTTTTTTCAGGGTTTTTGTATCCGGGGCCAACCCACCGGTAGCAAAGAAACCAAATGGACAGGAAAACTGAATTTGTCCGGTCTTGTACGTCCACTGCCTGAGGGAATCATATGAAATTTCGGACAATATCAGTGAACTTCAGCGTAGAATACCTCGGATCGAATTCGTACACGGTATTCCCGACTACTGAAAATATTTCAATAAATTAAGCCTAACAAAGGGAATCTAATTGATTGACGATTTAATGACGGAAGCCAAAATTTGACCAAAGGATTGCGATTCTTTTTACCAAGGGTAGTGATCACAGAAACAAATCATTCGTATACTTGACGAGTAAATTTATTCCTTCAAGGAAAGACCTGCAGATATATAACATTAAATACGCAAATATCTGGTATTGTTTAATAATCATATAGATAGACAGCACTTTGCGACGTTGGCAAGGACAATTTATCCCTCAGTCCACGTCTATACGGCACGGCTATTTGGTGGTAGACTTAAATTATGTACCCGGAACAAGAACGTTTGTGCGAAAATATATTCGAGATGGAAAGTCCGGTTGCTAAAAATGATGATGATGATAATGATGAAGAGGTGAATAATAATGAGCATGCAGAAAGTGGTTTTAAAAGACAATGTTTCTTTTAGGGCCTCCTGGTGAATGCATAAAAAAGAGCTTAAAGAAGAACGTAAACATAATGGTATAAGAGACAAAAGATTTCAGAAGCCCTTTAGACAGTCTCATGAAGAAGAATTCAAAGATAGATTAAACAAATACGTAACTTATGATTACTCTTTCGCCGAATATTATGCTCACGCTGCTAACGATGAGTTGCCACATTTGTGAAAGAAGTTGAGACAAAATTATGCCAATATTCTGATTGACTTTTACGCATTACAAAATGGTTTTACGCCACAAAAAAATCTCCACAATCCGACAAGCCGAAAAGACTTGTTTTAGGCGTTATGGCCTAATCATGACATCAGCAGGAGTAATACAGAAAAATGACAATGAAAATCAGGAGACCTAATGAGAAAAAATAAGAATTATCTTTACTACTTTACTTGCAGAACAAAAGATGGATTCCATAAAGGTGTGCGATTATAAGCGCCAAAACCGGGTTCCCTATACAAACGGCCCAGAAAATGGTTTAAGCAGTTTAAGGATTCGACAGACGGTTAAGTTGCACCCGATCATAGAGGCCGTTTCATTATTGGTAGCTGTAATTCGAGTAGAAGGCTCCTTTCACTAGTAGCAAAGTTCAAAGGAACGGAAGAAAAGATTAAAGAAACGGAAGAAAGAGAAGTTCTAAAAACTCTCAACGCCATATGGTCAATATGGTGAGTTTCAAAGCACAAGCCATAGAAACAATTACAAGATTCCGATAAAGAATCACTAGTACGTAAGAAAAATAGAACATTAATTTTATTGACTGACTAAAATGGACTATTATCAGCTTAAAAATATATTGCAAAGATACCCGGTGCGAGCGTCCGCGGCTAATCAAATTAGTGAACAAAGAGGAAGGTTTGTGATTTCCAACACAGATACCATAATGGGCTAGGAAAATATAAGGTAGACTTTTTTCCCTTAGAAAACGATCCATAATATCGTTGAAAAAAAGTTGAATAGTTTCTAGTATCGGACAATTTCGTAATTAAGATACGTACCGATTTATAAAACGCATTAAATGCTTACAACGCTGTTTTATTCTATTACAGATAAATCTACTTATAACGATTAAACGTGGTGACAAAAATCGGTAACACATCTTTCCTTTAGATAAATAATTTGGAAACATTTAAACTGTGCATTTCTCTTTATTTTAGTTCAAATTCAAAGGTAAAAGTGTTGTAAAGTCATCGACAAAAATAAGTTACCATAGACATGATAATATTTCTATCCAAAGATTATTTGATCAAAATGTTCAACAAAAAACGTGTTTAAAGCATCAATTTCTTTTAATCGAATGTTATCAACTTTAGTCTTTTATAACGAACAAGTTTCTCATATATAGTGTAAAGAATAATAGATTATTTGTCTTTTTACAAATGCGATGAATTCCCCTTAAAACCCCTTTTTCTTTGTCAAAAAATGTCATAAGGCCCAATTTAAAGTTTTTTTGCGAAAATGTTTTATATTTTAAAACCCATTTATTAATAAGCATATTAAAGGGTTGAAACCCGGGAAAAATTTTGCAATTTTATAACATTTTTTCCTGTTTTTTTTAGTCATTTCAAGTATCCAAATCAAAAGACTGCCCTAAACTGGCGCTTATTACCGCGGGGGAAATTGAAAAATGACACATGCTAAAATTTATTTAAAGGGTTTTATAACCCCTTGGAAAAAACAAAGAAAGTAAACTCAGGGGGCCCCAATTTCGATTTTTTTATAAACCTTTTTAAGGGAGAAAGAAATTCTTAAATCCCAAATATAACGGGCGAAAAAATTAAAAAGAAAAAAGACCCTTCCCACTTTCCCTTTGACAAATCATAGTAAAACTACAGTTTTCAACACTTCCTGAAATCAATTGAGAGAAAAAATAAAGAAAAGATGCATAAAAATTATTTTATTGGCTTTGATGTCATAAATACTTCCATTTTATTCTATTTTATGTTTTGTTTCGTTTCATGCAAAACCTTGATAATGACTGTATTTTCACTGCGGTATTAACAGCTAAACTCTTGTATTTTTAATTAGGGTAAAGGCTCTCGTGTAGCGTTAATCTCAATGACAAAAATGTTTTGGATTTTTTGACAAATTCACTTATACGGTATACTGTCATCTTCAAGCAATTACAGAAACAACATCGGACTCGGTGCATAGCTTTTTTATTTTCGGTACATACCGTTGATTAAAGAATACACAAAGCGTAATTTTCGTAATTGTCTAAATACAGACATGACTGTTGATATTTTTTACAAGTCGACAGGTCAGCGATTGGATCAGCGTCAATTAGTCTGGCTTCGAATAACAATTAGTCTGGCTTCGAATATTCTTTCATAATTGTATCATCTGGACCAAAATTTTACTTCGAAAAAAGGAGGTATTCGGATAATGCGTTTCGAATAATACGCTTGTGTTTATATTGATTTATATACAGTAGAGATATAAACGGGGCCGCCGATCTTCTTTGAATAATGCCGTTTATTCGAATAAAGGGTTGTCGAGTAACGGGGGTCGGACTGTAGTTATCTTTGCATCAGTTAAACAATTTGTGTATGGATATTTTCTCAAGAATGGACATTTAGTCTATAGCAACGAATTGTCTTTTTATTCGTACTATAAATATTAACCCAATTTAAATTTCTTGCAGTAATCATTCAATTTTAAATTGCTCTCATTACTGCATTAATCACTCATCACTGGGCCGGTAATAAAATGAATTATAAGCTGTATACTGTTCAACAATTCACTTATACAGTAGGTCTCATGAAACTCACTTTATTCTTATGAGACCTTTTTAATTAGCAGTACTTAGAAAAAAAAATTCACGTGTATTCAAGAAAAAAAATTTCAGGTTTTCATATTGTCGTTTTGTCTTAAAAAGTTTGTATAAGCATGTTGACTTTTTAATTGCCTACTTACTCTATTTAGGAACGCTTTTAACCGACATATATCTGCCTCAACTGTTACATCGGTTAATTCAGGTGTTGCATTCCAGTCAAATTTCTTATTCAATCCAACACACTTCAGGCATCTTAGAAGACAAATGACAAGCGTGATATCCATATCCGACGTAGTTGGACCTTGACCCACCTTTGGAAACAATTGGTCATATTGTACCTCTGTTATAATGCCGCGGCTTTTCAAACGTTTAATTGCTGACTTTTCTAGATTCAAACATGCACGTAGGGTTACGCCTTTAGCATTCAGGGTCTGGTCTAGTATGTTTCTCAAAACTAGGAGGCCTCCTTCTATTATGAGTTTTTCCAACCGGAAAACGTTAACACGGTTTTCCGCTTTCTCTGTCTGTTCTGCTTGCCTTGTCGAACTGTTCCCCATCTTATAATAGACAAATGTAAAGTACCTACAGTGATGTTTGGAAGTAATTAAGTTTATACATGTATTCTTATCAAATGTTGTTTTTTTTTTCAAAAAAAGATAAAATCACTCTAAATGTACTATTTCCCAATATACATCAGAAGCAAAGGATGGTTAAAGTAATTCGTCATTAGCAGCTTTGAATATCTATAATAGGACATCAAATATAACAAAAAGCTTTTGACAAATAACTATTCAAAGCATTTTTGGACATAATGACTCCTTAAATAACTTTTAATTACCTTTATGTAAATATTAAGTCTGAACAAAATTATTCATTTTATGGATATATTTTAATTAAATTATGTTAATCGAGCACCAGTCATGCAACATACGTTCAAAATGATAATTTAAAAGTTCGTAGACAGCATCTAGTAAATATGTTACTTTTGGAAGTACAATATCAACAAGTCAATGTGGTATTTACAACTGTGTTTTGTAAAGTTAATACCACTTCATTCAAAGTAATGTATACATATGGTTATCAAAACCATATACTGGTGTATTTGATACATAAATAAAAAAGCTTTCATATGAATAAACGTATGAGAGAGATATTAAAAATCCTTGAATGATTAATGATACGTTTAGGATTACTTCGTTTCATCAACTTTGACTGAATTATATATACATTCAAAAACTTTTACATAAGAAGTGAATATTATCACCCTAATGATATATTATCCGTTTTTTACAGGTTATCTAATGACAAAATAGAGAATAAATAGAATCCCTAAAGATAGTCAAACACGGCAAAATTGAAAATTTGGCAGGTTCGGATTGATTTAACCTTTTCATGGACCGTACTGGAAAATGCAAGTTAACACTTACGCCCCTTGGCACCGGTTTAAGAGGAATTCAACATTTAACACGAAAATAGTAAAATTTGAATTTAGAAACATCCGCAGACGGCGGTTATCATGGAACCAATGTGACAAAGTAGTGCCATTCCATGAAAAGCGGCGTATGGTCCCCAAATAAGAGAATGGGCAGAACTAAATCAAAATGGAATTTTGAAAGGGGGTCTGAAGTTATGAAATCTGCACGTCACAGAGACGTTAAAAGCAGGCAACATATTGTAAGGGTGATCATACTGTATTCGTGTAGGAATACTGGAACCACCCAAGTTGAAAAATGCCAAATAAAAAAAAAACTCATAATAACACGTAACACGTATACACAGCAAATATGTCGTGCTGAAAGATCCTCAAGGATCGAAACTAAGTTAAGATAAGTTCGGCCCTTGCGGTCATTTTAATGCAACCGCATGAAGTGGCATAAAGCGATTAACTTGTATGTGCGCGCGTGTATGTGTTGGTGCTACGAAGATGAGAATCAGTATGGCTATACTCGGAGCTATACAGTAATATATTAGTTCCCATATTTAAAGCGCAAATGATTTAAATGCGGCAAAGCTAAAAGGCCAATTTTGAATATGTTGAAAGATTTTGATGTTTATTTCGCCTGTTGCGTTGTTTACATGGATGTTTAATTATTCTCTACGGAGGAAACAAGCGGTGTATCTGGAATTTTTGCGGGAGGGCAAAAATAACGTTACCTTATAAAATTTAATTAGATCTTAGATTGTCTTTGTATCTGAACTAATATGACAAATATTTCATTTTTATTATATACTTATAAATGAAATAGTTAGAAATTTTGATAAAATAAAATTGTATTTTCATTTTCTGTATTTTCACTGAAAATATTAATATTTCACTGCAGTGAAGCATATTTTCCGTATTCTAACTGGTGTATTTTCGGACTTCTTTCTTCTACATTCACGAAGAAATTATAGAATATACAAATTTGGATGCACGCATACAAACACAAACACTAAACAGCCATTTAAACAACTATGTCGAGCTCAGCTAAAAGAGAACATAACTTTATACTCGTTGACAGATATTAAATTAAAATGACTTGTTTATTTGCTTTTGGTAATATATATGTAAAGATTTACCTCTATGTTGAAGTTATGGTATCTCTTATAAATGTAAAGGTAAATATCCACCTTCGTCTTGTCACATTTTATCCCTATGACATATGATTTTACCGTAGGAAATGTATTTTTAATGTTTATGTCCAATTTTCTGAATATCACACATAATCTAAATCCTCCAAAATCAAACTTAAAAGAACGGATTGCTGTTCATCTTGTCGCATCTGTTATGACGCAAATTCTTGTGTTTATTGGTTAACATATCGTTATCAATGATATAATGTATCTAAATTAAATATCACGTAGAACGAGCGGGGAAATTTGTACAGAAGTTTTACTTCAGATTTAAGTCAAAGTAAAATTTAGACTGTTTTGTCATCATGGACTGGGACAAAGTCGGGGTTTTTCTCTACAGAAAATGATAGAGACTGTATCATTTTCTGTAGGAATATCCGATATGCTGGCCATATTATTTCCACATAACGGTCGAGTTTGATATATTATAACAGTTACTTTTTTATTGCATTATAAAAACGAATGCGAATTTTGATTATTAACAAAATTTCAATATATATGTTGCTTTTCTTAATAAATAAAATTCCCCACAAGAAACCCCGGTTATTTTTATGGTACATGTCATTGGCTGACTTTTGCTGGGTTTTATTGTCCGGTTAACCAAATAACGTGACTGAAGCGTATTATGTATACCCGAAGCAAAACAAGGTTTATCTTTATGTAGGCAATACTGGTATATCTGTTTTCATAACAAAAGATGAAAATGGTACTTAAATTTCTCTTTTGCGACGATCAACACTACAACATTAAAGGATAGGACGGGGTTGGGGATGGTTTATCTATATTTTACGCGATGGAAATTAATTTATCACTTCCTCGGTATTGGATTTTAAATAAAGAAAAATAACTTCTGATTTATAGTTTGACAACTGTGAATTGGTGAAACGTCTTTGTTTTACCATGTTGCGTGGGTAATTAAGAGTTTTCACAATAATTAATAACCTACATAAACAAGACAAACCCGTATACAAATATCACTACCTTAATGAAAAATATAAAGCTGACATTAAATGTTGATGGGGTAAGCATTTCGCTTCCTAAGCAAATTAATATCTGGTTACCAGTTGAAAGCCTTTATCCCATATATAGTAGATTGGGCGGGTTTGCAATAAAATATAATTAAAAGATAGCATTTCACCTTAGGCTCGTGCATTAAATACATGTCTTTTCCGAAAAAAAACCATAAAAGTAAAGTTTTGTTATGCTGCAAAGTTTTAATTATTTTTGAATATTGACTTACATTATACCCACACCGCTATTGATAAAATAGATGTTTATATTTGTTTTAAGTGTTTGTTCACTTCAAATTTCACTTCTATGCATATATATATTGAATAACTGTTAAAGATTATGTTGATGTTTGTTTGTTTGTTTGTTTGATTGTTTGGGTTTTACGTCACAACGACACAGTATAGATCATATGGCAACGTTCCAGTATAATGGTGGTAGAAGACTTCAGGTGCCCTTCCATGCATTATTTCAGGCACGAACGTGTAGAATCACCGGCAATCCTTAAGCTAGATGGCTAGCTTCCTCACACGCAAGAATCCAAAGTTCCTGTCGGGATTTGAACCCCCAGCTGTCAGGGGCAAGTGGTTTCAAGCCAACGACCTTAACCACTCGGCCACAGACCTGATGTTTGTTAGACGCGCTGTGTTTTTGAGAGTAACTTTAAGTGAAAGATCAATCTCTATCACTACTTGAGTTATCCACTTGAAGCTTCAGATATGTATCGAGGGCATGGTGTAGGCTGATATCTTAATTTAGCTCACTACATATTTTACAATTAATTTGTTTGTAAAGCTCGACATATTTATGCATTTTTTCACGCAAGATAATTTGAGCATTGTCATTTGGATTTGTTTGTAGGTTCCTTTTAAAACCCTTTAAACTCCCAAATTATATTTTGCCTCACTTTACTAATTTGCGCTGATGGGTATTGCATGTAAAACCCAGCTGATGATGTAGATCAAATACCAAAGTAACGCTTTCACCTCGAACAAAATATTTTCTAAAAGTGCCTAAAAAATTGGTCAACGGTTCTGTCATTCGTGGATGAACCTAAAAAATATTTGGCATAAATGTTCCTCTTTGTAGGACGACATGTAGAGAACAAAAGTTCCAAGGTCACACTTGAATGTCTAAAGTCATGGTGTGAAAGTGCATTGGTGGTCATTACCAGTTCACATACGAAAAAATACATAGTACTGTACTTTGAAACAACGTGTTTTGAGTGAGAAAAGAATTGTCGCATCATTTAAGATATTGAAGGTCATATTTCATTTTATATAAATATTTTAAGGTCATGATTGCTCATGAATTCAGTCATTCATTGGATATTGGCATAACTATACAGACATTAGGAGCATAGTAATTTTTAAGCACTTGGTAAACAGGTATATAAGTCAGTTTAGAACATTGATGGTTGTGTCTACGTCTTTGTCATTCATTCATAGATCTTTTTTCAGAATAATAAGAAATACTGTAAATATAAATAAATGTTTCTATTCTTTTTGTAAAACTTATAAGACTTACAGTAACCATGCCTTTATTGTAAGTCAAATGTCATGAATCCTTCACCGAGCCGAGCGCCGGGGATGTTTCAAGTGGCATACCCTTGTTTATCTTTGTATTACATAATTTTGAGGATAGTGCAAAAATAGATTGTTCATATTTTAGTTACAGAAATACCAAAGTAATTTTATGAAGAGACAGTTGAAACATATTAGATAAAATAAATATATCGTAGCAAATGACATTGGAAAATATAATATTTTATAATAGAATAAGATACCCATAATTTTAATTAGGTCCATTGAAGGCTTTTTAGAACATAAGATATAATAAGGTGCAGCGCCTTTGGCTTTGCCATATAATGTACATGCTGATTTAAACTAAGACAATAACGTTATTTCACAAAATCAAGTTAAAACTTTATAAAGTAGCTACAGCCATACAACAACAAAAAACATATTGTACAAACACATCAGCGATGTTTCTAAATTTCACAATTTCGACGTTTAAATTATAAATTCTGCTTAGATTGGTGCTAGGAGGCTTAGACGGTACCTTATAGTACCGTCCATGAATAAACTCAATCAAACCGAGTCTGCAAAGTTTTCAATTTTGCCGGTTTGAGCGTTTTTTAGGGGACAGTGTTTTGTTTTTATTTTTAACCGGGTCGTTTGGCAGTAATAATTACAATGACATGCGGCCGCGGCCAGCGTAAACATATTCACTGGCCTTTGAAGATGAAAAACAATTTTTAGGATATTAACATACTGACCTTAACTGTTTACAATTAAATTATGAATGATTTTGTGTACCAAATGTTATTTTATCAAAATTAAAATTTACACATCTAATGATAAATTAAATAATGTAGTATAGGTTTTAATGATAGACATTTGGGATCTCTGACATAGATTAATTGTCTGTAAAGAATGTGCTATTTTGAAATATTATGTAATTAACTATTAAAGTGTGCAATATACCTACACGTTGTGTATAATTCTACATGACATGTAGCTTATATCATTATAATTATATTTTTGATTATTATTCTTAAAGACGGATCCGTTTGTTTTAAAGCACTTTATTTATTTTTATCAAAACGTTTTGAGATTACATTAAGATGGCTGCCATAGTAGTCAGTGTGTAATTCATGTGTGATTATCAACCAGTAATGCCTAAAAGTATTTAAAACTTCATTCCATGTAGATGAATGGACATACAATGCGCTATAAACACAGAAATAATAAATTACGAAGAAGATGGTAAAGGTCAATAGCGACAATTTTGATTTTACATTAAGAAGGTCAAGGACTTCGAGTACAGCCGTGATAGAGCAAAACATGGATTCTGCGTATGCGTTTTATTGAAAAACAAATGACTATCTGCTTGTACTTAAAGATGCACTTAGATTCTAAACGGAGGGTATTTTTTGAAAATCAAACCCGTCAAAGAAGACATTCT
>NW_026855639.1:0-11354 GCF_026571515.1 Ruditapes philippinarum | reverse complement strand
ATTTGATTGGTGTACGAAGGCAGACTTCAATTATATTAAGAATGAGATAATCAATGTTATTTATATTTGTTATATTCAATTTCAATTTTTTTCATATTTGTCACCTAAAAACAAATCTTTGATCATCAATATAGACAGTTACTAACCGGTGATTGCATAAAAATATGTTCAACTTACCAGGTTAAGATTACTGGCAATGCTCACATCTATTACAATTATGTTCAAACTTGATTCGTTACACTCATAAGAATATAAAATAATTTATTAAAATCGTATTAATCTAAGAAAATCAATACTAAGCAACATAATGTTTTCTTAGTATAACTCTCGCATTTATTCGGTATCTGATAAAAACAAGCTTAATTGATTGTTTTATTTTCCCAAAGTTGTTGCGTATACCAATTGTATATCTATCTTCATCTTTATTTCAACTATCTATAAGATGAGAATATATAATCAATTTATATTACAAAGTGAACATTAATACAAAAAAAGTTTCAAAAGTTTCAAAAGTTTTATTCATATCAAACCAGAAGGTCAACGACCCATGTGGCAAAATGCACAGTACAAATTACAAATATGGCAATTTACATACTAGCATAATAAGACCTGCATAAATAATATTAACGAACATATTTCCGTATCAGTGTACGTAACAGTAAACAAAACTTATTTAGCAAAAGGTATAGAGTTTTGCATATATAACAGTTTACATAATTACAAACATATAGAAATGAAAACTGGTGACAGATATGAATATAAACTGTCCAAAATACATAGATAACTAAGTGATATATGCAGTTTTACCGAAAATAAAGCATATTACGATTTTAGTATTTCTGGTAAACAATGATTCGCTGAATGAGTAAGATAATATATTTATCTGAGAAGACCATATTTGTCAGCCTTGTCCGAAAAACGAAGGCAACAAGATTGACATATGTAAAACAAATAGTTGCTTAGCAATATCGTGTATACACTAAAATAAAAGATATATTTACTAATTTCATTTTTACAATTACTTAAGTTGCACAGTTGACAAAGTTTACTGCACCTTAATTACCTTAATAACGTTGAATGAAAATAGTGTTGTTCCTAACATTAAAAGCTTTTTCAATATAACATGCAAGACGTTTTATAATAGTATCATTATCAGAGTTCATAAGAGCAATAAATTTTATCATATTTGGGTGTCTCCAATAATATGGCGATTATAAACTGCTTTCTTAGGTTAATATATCTATTACATTGTAAAACAAAGTGAAACTCGTCCTCTAAAACATTACATTCAGAACATTTGCGATCATCATAAGGAATAGCCCTTGGCTGGTGCCATCTACCTGTTTCAACATATTAATCTGTGTGATGACATACGTAATTCGTGACAAATGATATACGAAACTTTCTAAAATTAAAAATATTTAAGTACGGTTTGAAAAAAAGGCAAAAATTGCTAATTGTTTTCTAAAAAAGAAGATTGCTCTTAAAGTGGAATTGTTTAGTCTGTTCATTCCAATTTTTTGAACAAACTTGCTTTATTCTTTGTTTGACATTTTAACCCAAAAACAGATCCAACATCACCAACTGTTTGAAATATCCCATGCGTCTATGAAACCCAATTCACAAAGTAAGTTTTTAACTAACGAACACCAGTTTCTCCTATTTAGGATATATAAAGAACATCATTATATAACATATTATATACTTTTTAACATATTTGTGATCTGACATATTACAAAATTTTTTATCCAATATTTAATAATGTTATAAAGTCCCTTATGTTTTGTAACGAACATGCGAACCTAATTCTCCATAAAACAAAATCATTTTGAGTTGATTTCTTTAACACCCAATAAACGTTTACAAAATTGTGTGTGAACTCTCTCAATGGTAGCACCGGGGTGAAATCCCCAGACCTCAGAACAATAATTAAAAAAATAGGAAGGACTAACTTATCAAATAATTCTAATGTCTATGTTTTACAGATACATCAGTAAATTTATATAAATATTTGTTCATTTTTTAAATATTGCCTTTAACCCTTGGCCAGCTAAAGTATTTTGTGCATCAGCAAAAACAACCAGATGTCGTAAATACGATACCTAGATATACAAAACGATTAACGATCTCAAATGTTATTTTCACCATATTTAAAACTGCAAATTTGCTCGAAGGCCCCACCTTTTCTAAATATGAGTATTTTAGGTCTTTGATGCATTTACTAACAACTTCCATCTATTACAGTAATCATATAGTAAGTCTAAACTAGATTGCAAAATCTTTTTTCACTATCAGCAAATATAACAATATCATCTGCATATAAAATAAGGAACATTTTAAAGGTATCTACACTAATGCCATCAAGGTTACTATGAACAAAAAATGTCTTCAATATCATTTAAGAACATAGAAAATAAAAATGGGGATAAACATTCCCCTTGTCTCACACCTAAAGATACATTCAAATAAACTATCATTTAATTGATTTAAGTATTTTACCCTAGATTTAACACTTTGATACATCGAACGCATTATATTTTAAAATTTTCCCTAATACCTAATTTTATATAAGTTTTGTCCAAAAGGCAGTCACTACTTACATAATCAAAAGCTTTTCTGAAATCTATAAAAAGCACAAAATAATTTTCTTCCACTATTTATGACATGATTAATAAGCCAATGAAGTACAAAAACATTGTCTGTTGTACCCATTCCTGTTCGAACCCCGCTTGGGCCTCAATGTAAACTCCATAATTTTCAGCCCATGTACACAGACGATTATTGAGTACCCTAGTAAATAATTTACCTAAAGTGCTTAAAAGCGTAATCCCTCTATAGTTATTAACGTCATTTAATGAACCTTTCTTGTGTAATGGCACCACAAAACCCTCAGACCAACTATCTGGAAAATAACCCAAATCATAAATTCTATTGAACAGAGACAATATAAAAGGCATTAATGTATCTTTACCATGTATAAAAAATTCGTTCAAATATAAATCAGGACCTCCACTTTTATTTGAGTTTAATTGTTTAACTGATTTAATAAGCTCCTCTAAATTAAAAGGTATGTTCAATTCATCGAACATCAAACAAAAATCGTTATTTTCATAACGTTCCATAAAATGAATAATATCTTCATCTGGCACAAAAAATCTATCTTCAGGATTATTAACAGATTTAAAATAGCGTTCAAAATCATTCATAGGTACATTTGAATTACTAACTCCAGATTTTTCCTTCAACATGTTCCAGTATAACTTAGCATTTTTCAACCTAGCATTGACTAACAAATCTGTTTTTTGTTTATCATACATGTATAGCTATATATATTACAAAATAACTTAGATTTTTTTTTCAAGTACACCACGCTGGACGATTGTCAATCAGTTGCATATTTACTTATAACATAACACTATCATATACTTAATAATTCCACGGTCCTTTTATTGACCACGTAAACAATGCAGCATATTTTTCAAATCACACGTAACTAGTGTTTTAAATTATTTGAAACATATTTATAATATATGTGTCTCATATCATCTTGAAGTTTAATAGAACAATCATTTTCCCTTATAGTTGTTTGTACATTTATCTGCATTTAATTGTATTGGTCCACGATATAAATAACATCAGATTCTGGCTTGTGTGTCAATTTTTGTCTTAATGAAATAATATCGTTCTGTCCAATATTTACATTGTTCCAAATTGATTTCATCAAGTTAATATCCGATAAAGTATTGTTGTGCTGACCAGATTTAAACATGATTATAGGCTAGGTTAAATTGTCAATAAATATATTAAGTTAAATTGTAAAATGTCACCGCTGCCCAACAAACTAATCAATTTAAAATGAAGAATGAATGATACGGTATCAATACACTCATACTTTTGCCTGTAAATGGCGGTGACATACACGTTTATTGAATCAAACACCGGCAATATCGAATTTCAATTATTGTTTGAGTATCCAATATTTTACTTGACTAAATTGTGAAATACTTGTTTCATTTTCAATGATTTTATCTTACATTCTATCTATTTAGATCAACATTATTTAACCCTCTATTTTCATTGACCAACGGCTAAGGTGAACCTCAATATGTCGATACCATTTATAAACATATAGAAAATTAAAGAGAAATAAGTAGACGAAATCATCATTTTAAAATGTTGTGTACGCATGGCGCCAATTTATCTACGCATTCCAAATGTTATGTCAGACATGTATTTGCATATTTTATGTGGATATCAAATTCAATTTACTAGCAAAATCAAATTAATATATTTTACACATTTGAAAAGTTTACATGTGTATTTTAGAGATATAAGGGCGACATCAGTTGATACACAGCTTATATTTTGTATTATATGGGAAGTTCAATTGATATACATGCATATAATAGATTAACATTATTGCACAATATTTTCATAAATAATTGCTCGTAATGGTACATACTGTATATTGCAAGATAAAGTAGCTTATGTATTTTACAAAGACTGTATTTAATACAAGAAAACAGAAAAAGTCAGTTTGTACCTATGTATAAGGGTTTGAAGTCGATTTCAGTCTTATTTTAGTAATGCCAAGGGCTTTTAGTATGTATTGCATTTCGTCATAGTGCACATATTTCAATAAATGTGAAAACAATCTGTCTAACTTTCTATTCATTACACTAAACATTGTGTACGAGAACTATGCATAAATTATTATAATATATTTTCCTTCTTATTTGAGAAAATAAGTAAAACTTTGGAATATGGTAATTATTGTAATATATTTTCCTTCTTATTTGAGAAAATAAGTAAAACTTTGGAATATGGTAATTATTGTAATATATTTTCCTTCTTATTTGAGAAAATAAGTAAAACTTTGGAATATGGTAATTGAAAGGGTAGAACAAACTGATATTGATTTATATTAATATATTTATCATTAAATTGAGAAGGGAACATTACTGGGACAATGAAATATCAATAATGCATGTACCCAATTATAATATTACTATAATACTTGCATCGGATATCATTTTAAATAGTTTGTACTTCAGTGATCTAATATATTATAGGGTCATTTTCGACATTGTGTTATGTAATATTTAGATGATGTTTGGTATCACTTTCTTAAATGAGATCAACAAATGTTCAACCGATACAATACGGGATACATATTGTCATTAGTTTTGATAATGCCAGTGTGAATGTGTGTGTTTTTTTTTCAGATTGCATCTCGAACATACATATTACCTTTACGATATAAAAATAATGTAGAGAAAAGGTCGTAGCCAGTAACTTAAATATATGTTCACAATTTTCGCGTTTAAATGTTGATTTCTGCTTAAGCCGGTGTTAGAGGGCGTGGATGGTATATTGCACTTTCCAGTACGTTTCATGAACAGGCTCAATCAAACCGAGCCAGCAACATTTTCAATGTTGGCGTGTTCGGCTTTCTCAAGGGATTCTGTTGTCCTCTTTTTATATTGATTAGTCGTTTAAATCTTATCGAAACACTTAATTAAAGTATAATGTTTGTCTTTCTTTTGAAAGGAATATATATTTTGCCCTTATAGCGAGCTATCAAAATATTTCAATTATGTTACGTGTTATTTAATGCGCTTTAAAGTAATTGCATAGGTCAAATTGTTTGCGAATTCAAACGATAATTTCATTAGCATCATCTTGCAAGATGACAAATAAACTTTACATTTAAGCTTGTTTGGTGATTGTATTTTAAGTCGTTTAAAATAAATCGACTGTGTATAAAATGAAATTAACTCTTAAATTTACTCTTAAATTTACTCTTAAAGCATTGACATTTTAAATATGGCATTTCCGGTTTCATATATACTAGATTTGTTGCAATAATGGCATATATAAGTATGTTATGAACGTTTTACTAACCACGATGTTAAAGGAAAATAGGGAAAAAACACATAGGGGATGCTTAAAAATTATGATTTGTGTTGTTTTTTTTTAATTATTTTTATGGAAAACTGCGCTTAAGATTTGAATAAAAGATTATAATACTATACAGATTATGGATATAATATGTAAAACAAACTTAGAAATGATGTTCGTTAGAGGTGCATAAACTTAAACAGTTCTTTACATTTTTGATGAAAAATGAAATATAAAGTCTACACCTAATATTGATTAGTAATTCTTAACATATTTCGCTTACATTGTATAAAAAAGTTAAGAGATCAGCAAGGCACGGCGATATGAACAGCCCATTAGCTTAGCTATTTTACTGCTGTAAACAGTCTGGCATATACATATATGTAATGTTTCTTTCTCATTAGTTATTTGTGTAATATATGTCAATGGTATAATGCATTTTCCATTTGTCGATTTCCCTGATAACATTCGACTATTTTAACGTTAGGAGATACAGCTAAAGATAACATGATTAAAAGTCTTATTTAATTAGTAGTACACATTGAAAAAGGAAATCGGGTAATGGATTTACTTTTTGACACCATTTAACGCAATATGACAAAAATCATTTAATGTTCAATTTATTGCATATCACCCCACAAATATGACGAATGCCTAAGGAAACCATACTAAACAGGATTTCAATATTGATGTAACGCTTCAAATGGAGCTTATGTTTTTCACCATTTCTGTGAAGAAAAATGATGCGTACATTGCAAGTTTTAAACAATTTCCTATTGGTATGACATTAATAAATAGTCCAAAATCAAATATTGTTCTGTTTTTGTTGACAATTTTGTACATACAAAATAATTGTAAAGTAAAGTCTGTGTTTAACTTTCACATATGTGATGAAACAAGTGCGTGCGTAGAAAAATAATGTAAAGGCTTAATGTTAGTGTTAACAATTTAATATTTCAATCAAATACAAACAAAGGCAAATCGGATTGAGTATAAAAAACAACATTTTTTTTATAAATTTGCTTACAAATTGGGCACAGACTGTTTTAAAAAGATGAACATTACGATCAAAAAACTAAATAATTTTTTTAATTGGTAGTGTGGTGTTAACACTAAATAAATTGGACCTACAAAACAACACTAGTTTGTATATATACTTTAAGAATGTGTTGCAATATTATTTGATCTGGTCAAACGTAAGTACAATTTTAATGACATTGAATTGTTTGCTCATTATTCCCTAGATATAATGTAGATTAGATGAAAAGTATAATCGTGAGGAAAATACATTTAGTTACATAAAATGATGAATGCACATGATCAAATTCCTTTTTAAAACTACATAAAATTGATTTAATTGCCTAATGATTAAATGGGAATTTGTTACGGTTTTTGGACAATTGTTAAAAAAATATGAATTGATATACTTTATATACATCAATATGAGCACATATGCACAACCTGTGTATGTGACAATAATTACGACTGTCGGTAAATCTTCATAAAGCTTTCCTCATACTCGTATATTTACCCACTAACCTAAAACATGCGTTACGCCCAAAATATATACAACATATCGTAAGATAACGTTTAATCTAGAGTACTCGTTAGAACTTCATGACAGGAAAAAATAGCAAATAAATATTTGATAATTTATCCTTAATTATGCTCATTGAAATAGGTTGGAGACCGGTCTGAAGTCTCTAAAATTTAATCCCAAAAGTAAAATTTATCAATGTTTTTCTTTAATAATTCGATCAGCAGTTTGTGAACATGTATTTATAGATAAAAAAAATCCATGCATCCTTCTATCATATACTCGTGTCCCTTTTGCGACCCAGTAAACAGAATCGCACGGTCATGCGTATAGTTTGACATTACATCATTTGCCTCATGCGAATATAGCACGATAACGCGCGGAATGTTAGCGTTTACTTTAAGACAAGGATGATGACCTAAATACATGTATACACTCATAAAAATTTAACATTGCAAATAATCTGAGCATAACGTATCAGTGTAATGAATATAACAGTGGAGATTTTGGAGAGCGGCCGCCCTCTGTTAGGATTACCACTTAACAACAGCATTATCATTGTATTGTTCCCACAGTAAGACGTTATAATGAATTTACTTGAGGAACACATTTCGGCGAAATATGACGAACATTTCTACTAACCAATCAATGTCTTAAATAAAATATAAATAAATTGCCTTCATTTAATAAGTCAATATTAATTCTGGAAGAGTACTCTGATTCAAATCGCCTTTTTGGTTGTATACGATATACCTAAGGCAATTGATCTTATGACTATCATGTTAATTATATATTACATCGACTGATATTATGCACAAAACCTATTTCGCCAAGACTAGAATAACTGTTAGTCAAACATTTAGTCCAAAATATGTTGTCTTTACACAAATGTCTTGCTATTCTCAGTGGACGATCCTAGAATAGTAATAATTGAAATATGATTCTACAAAATGTGTGGATGAATTCGTTCTTGACTGTAACAGTCAAAGTATTGCACACACCATACTAAAAAAATATTTTAACACGTAAATTATATATTACATGGCTACGATGCACATATTTTATTTCAACAGTTTTCAACGAGACAAATTCTTCAAAAAAAAAAAGTTTTTTTTAAAGTATTGCTTCATCGATACTTATATGAAATAAAGTCGAATACAGAAAACGAGTTATTTAATATCACCTAAGAATGAAGATGAGTACCATTTTTCAAAATAGTAATATAATACTCATCAACAAATACATCTTTTAAATCATACTATAGTACAGAAATCGCCTTATTAAGTTTACTTGGCTATAGATGTTATTTTGTTTGTCATAATACCAAATATCTGATACGAATGCATTAATTCTGTAATTGGGATATAACTTTATGTCACGTACGAAATTAGTGTTGCCTTGAATATAGTATCAGATAATCGTGATATAAGTCATTGAACATTTTCGAATAGATGTACTATTTCTTGCCTAAATCAATCACATATTTAAATCATTCTAATAACTGTCAATGGTTTACAAATATGGTCAATGATTTTGTAAATGGCTATAGCATTTCCTGATAAAAATTGAAGTAATATAACATAGAGTATGATGAAGTATTAACAACATTATTCCAAATTTAATGTGATTATGTAATAGTCGACTCTGTACCTGTTTTACTTGAAGAAAATGTTGTACAACATTAATTATACATTCATGCATTCCTATCCATATGTACATTACACGATTATCTCCCTGTACTTTGCAAATGGTTATATCATCTCCGTGTCATGTTTAAGTGATGTTTTTTCTTTTTTTCGTTTTTCTTTAATTTAACTTTTTGTCTACTTTTCTCTGAATAAGTATAACAAAATTTGAAACGTTTGCGTATAAAGGTTAACAATAATCTGACTTCAAAACACAATGATGTTATGTCCGGAATTATTGAAATCATCTTAAAAAAGAAAAAGAAAAACAAAGACAAGACTATTCTATCATATGATATGTATAAGAAAACAAGTGAAAATCGTTTTGTTATTAAAAAAGTACCTTTGATGACTTTTCAGCGTCTTTGTTTGATTCAAACACATGAATGAATGTACTAGCATTTAATTGTAGTCTTAAAAGCAAGCCTAGATTGATGACACGATATCAATTAAGAACCTATTTACTGAGAATACAAGTGTATTTATATATATATATATATATATATATATATATATATATATTAAACATGCATTAGGGACCCCGATCGTCTTTATATATACTGCCTAGGTAGACCGATGGATTAGGGGGACATTTGGTGGTCCACTTAATAATTCATAGCACTATCTTAATTGAACCAGGCAAAGTGTCGTTACATACACATAAGTGTTAACAAAAGTACTACTGTATCTATTATAGTTGTGCTTGTTATTGGTTTCTATCGAAACATAATTATAAGAAAACGAAATTGAAAATAATACAGTGTATATACCCACATCCTTTTTCTTATGGCTTAGGGTGACAGGTTATTTTCTATTATTTATTACAAATTTTGTGTATATATAAGCGATTTGAACTTGGATTATCCTAATTTTAACATAAAAGAAACTTTATCGACCATTTCCGAAACTGAAAACACAATAATAAAAAACTCGAAAAAATATGCCTAGAAAAATTCAGAATTTTCCATTAGGCTACCAAATCAATACTGATGACGTCATCTGGAAGGTGCGCTTTTGTCTTGTGTGCCCTTGGAACAAATGGTGGACAACAAAGTATTCGCTGTCGTACGGAAAGAGAATGGTTAGTTGTTTTCGTAATTTTATTGTAATGTATTTGTACACAACACTTAAATCAATCTTCAGTAGATCAATTTAGATATATACTATCTAGCTCTGAACCACTAACAATGCTGGATTTTTGAAGACGGTATTCATAGGTCGGGATTCGGACATTTTTATTTTCGGATGAGTCTATCATATTGAGAGAATCTAAGATTTGAAGCATCATTTTAAACAATTTAATAAACATGAATCGAGATAGAGAGAGAATATGCTTTTGGTAGAGTAATAACGTTTCTGTTTTCCATGTATTGACTTAATTACTGTTACAAGAAAACATTGCTCGAAACAAGTCTTCATTCTGTGGGTGGGGTAGTCTAGTTCTGAAACAGCTATCCTATGAACGGGAAAATTAAAATCTAATTGGGGTGGATGTTCCACTGTGTTTTTGTAAATCATTTTACTATATAAATGACATAATATTGGAAATAAAAGGCAAAGTTGTCAGAAATGGAAGAAAAAAATGGCAGAAACTAGTGTTGGGTATCGGACTCAAAAATTATAGTGTGTAATGACATGATATAATAAATAACATAATAATAATGACATGATACATATTTACTGTAGTTAAATTACTGATCTGCAATAGTTTGACCTGTTGACTAGTACTAATATTGACTGCCATGAAGTTGTACATTGTTTAATACAAAAATTGCCTGTCACAAGGTTGTATTAGGTATTTGTGTTGATTGTTTTGAATTCGAAGAGTTAATCTTACTTTTATCTTGGAGACAAGAGTTTACTCTCAAAATATGGTCACTATAATATATGGTATAAAAAAAAAATTCATACATGGATTGGTACCTTAAAAGAAAAAAGGACCATGAAAAATGCAATAGATTCTAATACTATCCACATACTGCCAGTTTTCAATCACAACCACTTTTCAATCATCCCTGGAAATTCTTTATTTTTGACCTTATTTGTCATGTAACCAAACTGTAAGCACATCTTGTATTTACCTTGACTACATTTATCAGCAGCAATGTCAATTATGGCGTTAAAAAAGAAAATTAACAGTATTTTAGTTCAAAATATGTAAAATTTGTGTTTTCCACTAATCCTTTATTTACCCAGTTACAAATCGCAATAATTTTCTAAACATAAATTTA